>NC_057795.1:485576134-485862019 GCF_018294505.1 Triticum aestivum
CTAGAGAGCCGGTAGGAGCCCTGAGTCGCGATGCTCAGGTACCCCCCTTTAACCGCAAGCTTGGTTACATGTCGATGCTCTACGTCCTCTGGTCCCGGCCCTCGAGCTAGTCTCAGCTGTCGCTGGTTTGCCGGGGCGCGATGCCGTGGACAAAGCCAGAGGGTGAGGTCTGGAGAGCCGGTAGGAGCCCTAAGTTGCGATGCTCAGGTACCCCCCCTTTAACGCGCAAGCTGCCGACATCAAGGAAGAAGAGGTGCCATGGACAAGCACCAAATAGCAAGCATGATGGGTCGAATGCATGGCCCGAAAATAAACACAAGAGGGGTACACGTCGCTGGGTCTGACCCGAGCGACTTGGGGATGATGCAGCCCGAGGGGCGCCCCCAACAAAGTAAGCTAAGAACACGAGCAAAAGGGATACATGCCGCAGGGACGGACCCACGCGGCCTGGGAATGATGCAGCCCTGAGGGCGCTCCCAGCTAGAAACGAAACTTGAAAGATGTCACCTGATAGTGTCGGCGATGAAGGGGTGTTGAAGTAGTAGACGTAGCGGGCTGCGAGAGCCTATCTTCACGATCCCCCAGGCCCAGGAGCCTTGGGAGGCTCCGGAGGCGCTGGTGGCTCCTCGCGAACCATCTCCATCTCCGCCAGGACTGCAGAACGCCTGGCCTCCTGAGCCTCCAGGATGCTCCTCATGAGGCGCTGGCGCACCGCAGCCGCGTTCGGCAAGCCATAGGGCATGCGAACGTATTTGTGGGGTGGGCCTCTGCAGCGCCCCACACGTGAGGGCCAGAAGCGCTCCTAAGAGCCGACATAGTTGAGCCCTGGGATGTCGATGCAGACGTGCAGCCCGCCATCCTCACCTGGATGGGGAGCTGCGGCGGGTAAGCGGCGGCTGCCACTCATGACTCTTGACTCCTGCAACTCCTCTGTGATCTGACTGATGAACTCCTAAGGGTTTGGCCCTCCTTGCTTTGCTCCTTCCTGAGGGAAACGTGTTCTGAAACGCACCACCAAGTGGTGCCCAAGCGCCTCCCTTGTGACCTTAGCAAGGTCGGTGGCCCTCCAGGTGGGAGCCCACGAGCCCTGCTTGAGGAGGGCGCCAGGTGCGCCTCCCTATGCGACAGAAGGAGGTACCCCCTCAGTAGGCGCAGACCCTGAGGGGCCTGCCTCCTGAGGGGTCGGGCCTGTCGATGTTTTCTTCTTCTTGGGGGCGGTCTCAGGGAGCTTCCCGCTTCCGCGGTCTGGGTCTTCAAGTGATGCATCCTGAAAAGCTCGTTCCAGGGAGCACACCGCGTCTCTTTCTTCACAAGGCACCGTGATGACTCCACCGCTTCCTGGCATCTTGAGGACATTGTAGCCGTGATGAGTCAGGACCATGAACTTGGCGAGAGCTGGGTAGCCGAGGATGGCGTTGTACGGTAGGCGAATGTGGGCAACGTCGAAGTCGATGAGCTCGGTGCGGTAGTTGTTGCGCGCCCCGAAGGTGACGGGGAGGCGGACCTGCCCAATTGGAACTGTGGAGCCATCGGTGACTCCGGAGAAAGGCTTGGTTGGCTGAAGCTGATCGCAAGGCACTTGGAGGTTGTTGAACGTCTCTACGGACAGGACGTTGAGGCCCGCCCCGCCATCGATGAGGGTCCTAGTGACTTGCATGTTGCTGATGACTGGGGAGCAAAGCATTGGGAGGACTCCGGCTGTGGCCGTGCACTTGAGCTGATCCGCTGAGCTGAACGTGATGGCGCACGCCGACCACCTGAGGGGGCGCGTGGCTTCAAGCTTAGGGAGGACTGCATTCACTTCACGGGCGAACTGCTTGAAGATGCGTTGAGAGGCTGGGGCTTGAGCTCCGCCCAAGATGCAGGCGATCGCGCGCGGCTCCTGGAAGCCCCCAGCCCCCTCGTCCTGATGATGGTCCTCATTTATCCTTGGCTGTGGCGGCAGTGGAGGGAGGCCTGCATTTCCTTGTGGGTGATCCTCGCGAGGCCGATCCCTCCAGTCTCCCTCGCGAGGCTGATCCTGCCAGCGATCCTCGCGAGGTCGGTCGCGCCACCCTTGGCGAGGGCCGCGGTCTTCCCAGCGTCATGTGTTCCTTCCTCCTCCTCAGCCATAGCCGCGATCGTTGCGGTCGGGGCGTCGGCCGACCCTTCCTTCTCGCACGGCTCAGAGCTCTTGGCATTCAGTGGTATTGTGGGTGTGGAGGTCGTGGTACACACAGTACCGACTGCCCTTGAAAGACTCGGGCTGATCTCTGCCTCGCTTGGTATCTGGTTCTTCCACGAGCACGGTAGCCCCCTTGCGCTTCACGTCCTTGACCTTGGATTTCTTCTCTTCTGGGTCGGCGGCTGGCAGCTCGAGGAGGGAAAGGCACCCTTCCTCAGCCCTGGCGCACTTGGTTGCCAAGTTGAACAGCTCCAAGGAAGTGCATAGATCTTCATGCATCGCCAGCTCCTCCTTCATCTTGACGTCGTGCATGCCGTCGGAGAAGGCTGAGATGATGGCCTCCTCGGTCACCTTGGGAATCTTGAGACGTACGTTGTTGAAGCACTGGATGTACTTCTACAGGGTCTCCACTGGTTGCTGCTTGATGCGGCGCATGTCAGTCACGGCAGGTGGCCGGTTGTCAGTACCTTGGAAGTTGGCGATGAAACTGGTGCGCATCTTGTCCCAGGAGGAGATCGTGCCTGGTGCCAGGTTCAGGAGCCAGGTACGGGCCCCGTCCTTGAGTGCCATGGGAAACCAGTTCGCCATGACCTTCTCGTCCCCGTTGGCGGCTTCGATGCCCAGCTCGTAGAGCTGGAGGAACTCCGCAGGATCGGCCGTGCCATCATAGCGAGGAGGCAGGTCTGGCTTGAACTTGCAGGGCCACACGATGCTGCGCAGCCCGGTGGTGAAGGCGCGACATCCTGCCGTGGCCACGGGAGGCCTCTGGTAACGAGGAGGTTGGTCTTGCGGGCCCCCATGTGCTGCAACTGGGAGCAGCGCGGGGTCTTGGCGCGCTGGGACAGGACCGTGGTCGTGACGGACCGGAGCAGGGAGCACTCGGGCAGCTTCTTGAGGGCGAGGAACCTCTTGGCAGCTCCGCCCTTGCTGCGCTGGCGCCGGACGGGGTGGGTTCCGTCCAGGGGCCACGCGCCTTGGGACCAGGGCACCTTCTTGAGGGGGAGGCGGCTGAGGCGCCCCCGGAGCTTCATTGCCCGCGCAGGGTGGGCGCGGTGCAGCGAGAAGGACGGCGCGGGGGAGCCTCCTGTGGCGTGGACGAGCTCGGCGATGCAGTCGAGCCACTCATCATAGACGTCGTCGACTGGGCGGTAGCGCAGGAGCTCGTTTGCCGCAATGAGCGCAGCTCGAGCCTCCATGGCCGATCGGGGCGCGCGGGACGAAGAACCAGCCGGGGCGACCGAGGGATTGGCAGTGCGGCCGTCTCGCCTCATGGATGGATGCTGGGACGACGCTTGCTGCTCGTTCCTCGCCGGGCCGGTGGCGGCGTTGATGGCAGGCGATGGGGAACAGCGGGGCTGGCCGCCGACGGGGGGCGTCTGGGCGACGCGGGAAGCGAGGGCGGCTCGGCGCTCGGCGCGGGCCCGGCCAGCGTCTGACATGGACGCGATGGTCGGTGAAGAACAGGACGGCGGAAGGCGAATTCCGGCGCACCCCTACCTGGCGCGCCAGCTGTCGGATGTCGTGTTCCGGCAGACCCTCTAGGTTCGAACTCTGGGGTGCGTGCGGAGATTTCGCCCTCTGCCTACCTGCACCTCACCGCCTCGCTATGATCTAAGCAATCAAAGGAACAACACAAGAGACACAAAGTTTATACTGGTTCAGGCCACCATTGTGGTGTAATACCCTACTCCAGTTTGTGGTTTGGTGGATTGCCTCTTGGGCTGATGATGAACAATACAAGGGAGAATAGCCTCGCGAGGGTGTGTCCTTGGCTGGTGCAATGAACTACTAGGGGGAGTTCAGTCGCTCTCTCTACTGGTTTCCTGGTGAGGATCCCATTTTCTACTGGTTTCCTAGTGAGGATCCCATTTTGCCTCTATCTTGTTGTGGCTAGTCCTATTGATAGGCAAAGGCCCTGGGCCTCCTCCCAAATATTGAGCGGGAAGGGCGCCAATAATTGGCCATTTTGAAGGGGAACATCTAGTACACTTATCCTGACTAAAGTTGGTCCTCGCCTGCTAAAGGCTCTGGTGGTGACGCCGGCTTGGGCTCCACGATGACCTCCATCCTGCCGTTCTGCTGGTCTTGGTCTTGTTGCACCAAAATGGATGCCTTTGCTTGATGCTCTCGCTTACGCTTGCTCCCTTTGCACCAAAGAGGAAAGAAGGAAACTGCGCGGGCTGGCGCCCGCCTGGCGTCCTTGGTCGTCATGGCTTGCGTCATGGGCACCTCGTGAGGTACCCCACCTTGATCTCTCCGCCTCCTCGCGAGCCAGCCTGATGAGGCCGTGCCTGAGGAAGCCTCCCGTCGTCCCCCCCGCGAGGCTTGGCCCCTCGCGATGGTCTTGAGCTCGTGCTGATGAAGATGGGCCACGCTGGGCCGCCCCTCGAGCCACGCCGCAGGCCGCAGGTACGCAATTCTGGGGAACCCCGTTCCTAGAACGCCGACAACTACTTTTTATAGCATAAGTATCATCATAATAGTCATCATAAGTAGCAACTTTGTTCTCATCATAATCAATTGAAACCTCTTCCAAGATAGTGGATTCATCACTAAATAAAGTCATGACCTCTCCAAATCCAATTTTATAATTATCACAATAAGATTCAAAACCCTCAAAAATAGTGGGATCATTACTTCCTAAAGTTGACACTCTTCCAAACCTACTTTCATCATCATAGATAAGAGGCATGCTATCACCATAATAAATTTGCATATCAAAACTTAGGAGACTAAAAATATCATCTTCATTAAACATAGCATCCCCAAGCTTGCGGCTTTGGATATCATTAGCATCATGGATATTCAAGGAATTCATACTAACAACATTGCGAACATTCTCATCATTCAAAGATTTAGTGGCAAACATTTTAATGCATTCTTCTTCTAACACTTTGGCACAATTATCGGAATCCTTATTTTCACGAAAGGCATTAAAAAGATGAAGTATATGAGGCACCCTCAATTCCATTTTTTGTAGTTTTGTTTTATAAACTAAACTAGTGATAAAACATGAAACAAAAAGATTCGATTGCAAGATCTAAAGATATACCTTCAAGCACTAACCTCCCTGGCAACGGCGCCAGAAAAGAGCTTGATGTCTAGTATGCAACCTTCTTCTTATCGACGTTGTTGGGCCTCCAAGTACAGAGGTTTGTCGTACAGTAGCAAATTTCCCTCAAGTGGATGGCCTAAGGTTTATAAATCAATGGAAGGTGTACGATGAATATGGTCTCTCTCAAACAACCCCGCAACCAAATAACAAAGAGTCTCTTGTGTCCCTAACACACCAATACAATGGTAAATTGTATAGGTGCACTAGTTCGGCAAAGAGATGGTGATACAAGTGCAATATGGATGGTAGATATAGGTATTTGTAATCTGAAATTATAAAAACAGCAAGGTAGCAAGTAACAGAAGTGAGCAAAAATGGCATTGCAATGCTTCGAAACAAGGCCTAGGGGTCATACTTTCACTAGTACAAGTTCTCTCAACAAGGATAACATAATTAGATCATAGAACAATCCCTCAACATGCAAAAAAGAGTCACTCCAAAGTCACTAATAACAGAGAACAAACGAAGAGATTATTGTAGGGTACGAAACCACCTCAAAGTTATTCTTTCTGATCAATCCATTGGGCTATTCCTATAAGTGTCACAAACAACCCTAGAGTTCGTAGTAAAATAACATCTTAAGACACACATCAACCAAAACCCTAATGTAACCTAGATACTCCAATGTCACAACAAGTATCCGCGGGTATGATTATATGATATGCATCACACAATCTCGGATTCATCTATTCAAACGAACATAAAGAACTTCAAAGAGTGCCCCAAAGTTTCTACCAGAGAGTCAAGACGAAAACATGTACCAACCCCTATGCATAGATTCCCAAGGTCATGGAACCCACAAGTTGATCACCAAAACATACATCAAGTGGATCAATAGATTACCCCATTGTCACCACGGGTATTCCACGCAAGACACACATCAAGTATTCTCAAATCCTTAAAGACTCAATCTGATAAGATGACTTCAAAGGGAAAACTCAATCCATTACAGGAAGATAGAGGGTGAGAAACATCATAAGATCCAACTATAGTAGCAAACCTCGCGATACATCAAGATCATGCCAAATCAAGAACACGAGAGAGAGAGAGAGAGAGAGAGAGAGAGAGAGAGAGAGAGAGATCAAACACATAGCTACTGGTACATACCCTCAGCCCCGAGGGTGAATGTTGGTGTCAAAACCGGCGGATCTCGGGTAGGGGGTCCCGAACTATGCGTCTAGGCAGATGGTAACAGGAGACAAGGGACACGATGTTTTACCCAGGTTTGGGCCCTCTTGATGGAGGTAAAACCCTACGTCCTGCTTGATTGATATTGATATTGTGGATGTTTACAAGAGTGGATCTACCACGAGATCAAGGAGGCTAAACCCTAGAAGCTAGCCTATGGTATGATTGTAATGGTTGTTGTTGTGTCCTACGGACTAGAGCCATCCGGTTTATATAGACACAGGAGAGGGCTAGGGTTACATAGAGTCGGTTACAATGGTAGGAGATCTACATATCCGTATCGCCAAGCTTGCCTTCCACGCCAAGGAAAGTCCCATCCGGACACGGGACGAAGTCTTCAATCTTGTATCTTCATAGTCTTGGAGTCCGGTCGATGATGATAGTCCGGCCGATGATAGTTCGGCTGATGATGGTAGTCCGGCTATCCGGACACCCCCTAATCTAGGACTCCCTCAGTAGCCCCTGAACCAGGCTTCAATGACGATAAGTCTGGCACGTATATTGCTTGGCATTGCAAGGCGGGTTCCTCCTCCGAATGATAGAAGATTGTGAACACCAGGATAGTGTCCGGCTCTGCAAAATAAATTCCACATTCCACCGTAGAGAGAATAACATATACAAAAGTTCAATCTGTTGACGTTTTTTGCGGCATGACGTCACGCCACTACCAAGCCATTACTTGAATCGTTTTTTACTCTACCACCTCAGCGCATTTAGCAAAGTGGTTTCCTTGGCACGTCTTGTCGAAGCAGAGATCGTGTTCCCCCTTAATCCGGGATTCTCATCAATACGGATGTGGGTAACCCAACCGCGCCATTGATGGTGACGCTTGGGGGATAAGCAAGTTTTACCAGGCCGGTGGGGGACGCGTAGACTTCGCCCGCCCATATAAGGGATAAGGATTCACTTTTTCACCCACGCCTTCTTCCTCCTTTGCTTATCCATCTCCGCGCACTCGAGCTCCAGCGCCCAAGACCGCACATCTCATCTCAACCTTCCCCAGTTATGTCCGGAGCGGGAGGCAAGTGGATGACCTCCTCCGTTACGGAGGAGCACATCGAAAGACTGCGCAGCGCCGGCTACCTGTCCGGCGATATCGCACACCGGCTGCCCGACAAGGGGCAGCTCATCCCCACCCCCAGGCCCCATGAGAGGGTCGTTTTTCTTCCCCACTTCCTCCGCGGACTGGGTTTTCCACTTCACCCCTTTGTCCGGGGGCTCATGTTCTACTACGGCCTGGATTTCCATGATCTGGCGCCGAACTTCATCCTCAACATCTCGGCGTTTATCGTCGTGTGCGAGGCCTTCCTCTGCATCTAGCCCCACTTCGGCTTGTGGCTCAAGACCTTCAATGTCAAGCCGAAGGTAGTGAAGGGCACTCAAGCGGAGTGCGGAGGCGCCTTGTTGGGCAAGATGCCCAATGTCCTTTGGTTTGAAGGTGCTTTCGTGGAATCTGTCAAGGGGTGGCAATCGGGGTGGTTCTATATCACCGAGCCGCACGACCCTAAGTGGGCGGCGGCCCCCCGAGTTCAGATCTGGTATCCCCATGCAGCTCACCTCCTAGAAAGAGAAGGGCTTGCTATGGGGTAGTTCGGAGGAGCTGATGGGACTCCAAGCCTGTATCCAGAAGCTGGTGAAGAAGCTCAGGCTGGTTAACGTGGTCCAAGTCATGCTCGTCCGCCGGATTCTCCCATGCCAAGAGCGGGCATTCAATCTGTGGGAGTTCAATCCGGAACAGCACCAGGCGCTGAGCGGGCTCTTCGACACGACGTACGAAGGCGCCTGGAGGGTGCTGTTTAAGGGCGCCGAAGCCCCCGCATCCGCGACTGAAGATCACGGATTTCGCTCGCAGCGCCAAGCCAACGAGGTAAGTGATTCTACCCCTTTACGGGACACTTGCTTTTCATAGTTTGACTCTATGCGGGTTTTAATTTCCCCTTTTCCTTTGAGAGGACTGGATGAGGAAGGCAGAGTAGATTATCTGCCCGGCTCCCATGCCAGAAAACCCAGTAGACGCCCATCTAGCAAGGCTGCTGGTTCCGGCACCGCACGTGCTGCCGGAGAAGAAGGCCAAGAAGGAGGCCACGGGTGCTCGAAAGAGTTCCCGTTTTCAGGTGTCCGACGACTCCGGGGCGGACTCCTCCCCCGAAAACGAGGAGGAGAAAGAGGACTCTCTCCCAGAGGAGGGAGAGAGGAAGAGGAAGGCTTCCCCAACAGGAGAGGTCGAAGGGTCCAAGAGGGGAAGGTCTATTCCCCCAGACAGCTCCGACAACATCAACGTTGGCGAGGAAGAATGGCCTTCAAGGGCCAGGCCTCCAGCGAGATCGTAAGTATCCGGATTCCTGAGTGATTTATAATTTCTTTTTCTGTGTCACATAGTGTCATTCTGCTGCCGCATGCTGCATGTAGTCCGGCCAATGATGATCTCCCCGCTTCATCGAGCGGGTCGTTGGCTCCGTCGGATGTAGATTCCATCCCGACCGCCTCCACCCCTCGCGACACCGAGGTCGCCGAGGTGGGATCCCAAGAAGGGACCCATCAGGGGGAGGCTCCGGAGGCGCCACAAGGCGTCCTCCCGGACTTTGCGCCGGACTCCATATCAGAACCCGCAGTGGTTCCGGAGTCCGGCCGGCAGCCCCTTCGCATGAAGGGCAAGACCGTGATGCCGGCGGCTTCCATCCAACCGGAGGCGCCAGACAATTTGTTGGAGGCGCTGCAGAGCGCTTCCATCGAGGAAGAACACCGCACTATTATGAGTGCGGTGATTCAGAAGTTACAACTTGCCAAGAGCGGGCTGACCGAAGCCTGCAGTAGCCTTCTATCAGGCTTTGAGGTAAGAAGTTAAAAAATATGCAATGTAATACTGCATAGACAGTAGCCCCTGATGCTTGGTTCGGTGTTCAGAAAGAAAAGCCGGACTGAGGATCTGAAAAAAAGAAGATATACGCAGGGTTGCTAAAAAATTATGTCAATATGGGTTGCAGGCTGCGCTGCTGACCTCTGCCGCACTGACTGCGGAGGTCGGTGCTTTGAAGCAGGAGCTCGAGCGGTCCGAGCAAGAGCTCGGCCGCGCCAAGAAGCAGCTCCAGGACAAAGAAGGTGAGTAACACCACTTTGAACTTGTACCTTACAGAAAAGGATTTAGGTTGCAACAAAAAATAACAAGGATAACATGGGTACTGCAGGGGCCACGAACGAGGTGGCGACCCTGAAGGAGGCCGTGTCTGCGGCCGAACGCAATGCGGCCGCGGAATGGGCAGAGCGAGAAAAGCACGAGGCACCGGTGGCGGTGGTTCAACAAGAGCTCCAGGCTCTCATGGAAAAGCATGAGAGTTTGGAGCGTGACTTAAAGACTCGAGAGTCCGAGCTTGCCTTAGCTCTCGAAAGTGCCAAGACTGTCAAGGCCGATGCCCATAAGTCCCTTCAGGAGATTGAGTTTGTGAGGAAGATAGCGGCGGGTAAGGCATTTTTCATGCAAAGCAAGCATGTGAATGTAAATTATGTGTTACTTACCCAAATTCGGAGCTCTCCAGGGGCGTTTGCAGATCAGCCTCGCAGCGTGTCTGATGCCGCCGCATTCTACCGAGCCGAGGAGGGGAGCTCAACGGAGAAGGTCTTTTGGTCTCAGTATGCTGAGGCCGGCCATCCGGTGCCCCCTAGCGACCAGCTGAAGCAGCTGGTCGAGCTCCACAAGGTGGCCGAGCAGGCCATGAAGGGCCTCATAGTCCGGCTGTGGCCTGGAGAGGCCATGCCTGGGAGCTACTTCGGTCTCGTGCGACGGTTGGTGGATGCGTGCCCCTGGGTGGAGGTTATCAAGCGCTTCGCCTGTATTGAAGGTGCTCGTCGGGCCCTTGCCCGCGCAAAGGTGCATTGGGGCAAGCTGGATGCGGAGAAGCTAATCACTGACGCGCCACCAGCGGGCAAGGAATATCGTACGCCCGAGATGTACTATAAGACTGTCCTGAAGGGTGCCCGCAAAATTGCGGATGAGTTCCCCAGGGATGTAATTATTGAGTAAATTCGCAATGTGTTATCCTGTGCGCTGAAAACTTTGTTCATATGCGCTAAGCAACGCTTGTTAATTTATAATATTACCTTCTGTGCGGCCGTTTATTAAATCTGAGAGATGGCAAGTCGTCGGCTTCAGCCCCCATGCCACGAGTGCTGGGGTGTTTGGGATAAACTTGAGCGCTCTTGTTCCCATTTTTGGGTCCATCTAGGGAGGCGCTCAACACAACAAACAAGGCAACCGGACTTATAGTGCTTGAACACTCTCACTTAGCCATAGAATTCTATAATTTTAAATTTCGGCGAAGCCCCTAGTATTCGGAAGACCGAATTCGGGGCGCTATCCACACCTTCGTCGGACATTATCCGGAACTTCGCTCGAAGCGGCGTAGGTCTTTAAGGACCCGAAAGGACCTCTCGAACAGCGACCAGTCTCTCGCCTTATCATGACAGTCAGTTTTAGCTTTCTCCACTGAGGCATTAACCCGGCTCAACCGTGGTGCAATCGCAGTGGTTCTCCCAGTGCTACCTTAGCCGATAGAACGGAACGTAAGGTGCCAAACATGGGAGCCGGGCAAACCCAACTATTGACCCAAGACATGATTCGGAGCCGATTCATATAATGCTATAAGTTCGGGGTGCCGCACTTGTGAAAGTGTTCGGACTTTATCACACCATAATGCGGGGAACATAAGCCCCTGGTGTATTTGGCCGTACCAAAATGTATGGATGCAACATGTCGTAAATGAACATATATATATAAGGTAATGCAATTATGGGCAAAAAGTGCTGCATTTTATTCGAGAAGAGCTGCTATGAGTGCGGAATGATACAAATAGTGCGGAAAGCAAGGGATTGGACGAATTAAAGGCGTCTCCCTCCAGGGGTAGGCCGCGGAATGGTGTATTTAAAAAATTTAATGCTCGTAATGGAGACCACCTGAGTGTTCGTCGCGGCCTTTGTCCCTCCCTGGCTGTTGCATCATGAGTTCGGCAGGTTCGCCGCCGGACAGAGTTCTGTATAAAAAAGAGAGAAATAAAAGATAAAAAGAGCGACACACTTGGGAGCCCCTGGTGTGGTCGAACCGCACTCTGGGTCTGTTGTGGTTGTGCCTCTCCCCCTATGCCCATGGTATCTCCAGGGCGTAATTATGTACGCGGAGAGTTTGTCTTACAATTGTGCGAGGGCTGGGGTTGAGGATGCATTGCTACGCATGCTCGGAATGTGCCAGGTGGTCTTGGTTGATGTTGCTCCTGGCGCGTTTGGCCGTGTCCCGTCGTTTAACGGCCGGACTCGAAAATTGCCTTAAAAGGCTGCTCTATACTCCCTCCATTCCACAATGTAGTGCTTCCTCTATCTACGTGCTTCAACTTTGACCGTAAATTTAACTACCAAGACCGATTGCGGCAGGAGCAAAAATTATATCAGTGAATTCGTATTCGAAAGAAGTTTTCAATTATATAATTTTTTCTTCCGCCGCAGTTGGTCTTGTTGGTTAAATTTACGGTCAAAGTTGAATCTCGGGAAGCGCGGGCGCACTATATTTTGGAATGGAGGGAGTACTTCTGCCGCGAGAGCCGCTGTATGTTCCTCCGTTTGGAGGGAGCGTTCCGTGTTTCCATTGACCGTGATGACTCCACGAGGGCCTGGCATCTTGAGCTTAAGGTATGCATAATGCGGCACCGCGTTGAATTTTGCAAACGCGGTTCGTCCGAGCAGAGCGTGATAGCCACTGCGGAACGGGACTATGTCGAAGATTAACTCCTCGCTTCGGAAATTATCCGGGGATCCGAAGACCACTTCCAGTGTGACTGAGCCTGTACAACTGGCCTCGACACCTGGTATGATGCCTTTGAAGGTTGTCTTTGTAGGTTTAATACATGAAGGGTCTATGCCCATCTTGGACACTGTATCCTGATAAAGCAGGTTCAGGCTACTGTCGCCGTCCATCAGGACTCTCGTGAGGTGAAATCCATCGACGATTGGGTCTAAAACCAATGCGGCGAATCCGCCATGGCGGATACTGGTCGGATGGTCTCTTCGATCGAAAGTGATCAGGCAAGAGGACCATGGGTTGAATTTTGGGGCGACTGGCTCCATCGCGTATACGTCCCTTAGTGCACGCTTCCGTTCCCTCTTGGGTATATGCGTTGCGTATATCATGTTTACCGTCCGAACTTGAGGGGGGAATCCCTTTTGTCCTCTGTTGTTCGGCGGCCGGGTCTCTTCCTCGTCATCGTTGTGTAGCCCCTTGTCATTGTATTCGGCGATTAATTTGCCTGCCTGCTTGAATACCCAACAATCTCTGTTGGTGTGGTTAGCTGGCTTTTCGGGGGTTCCATGTATTTGACAGGAGCGGTCGAGTATTCGGTCCAAATTGGATGGGCCCGGAGTGGTTCTTTTGAATGGCTTCTTCCGTTGACCGGGCTTGGAGCCTCGGAATCCGGTGTTGACTGTCGTAGCCTCATTGCTGTCGCCATTAATGCGGTGTTTGTTTTTGTTTCGACGCGACCTGCCATTGCGGTCCTTGGTATCCGGACTACCAGCATTTTTGCTGAGGTTGTTGCTGCGAGCTAGCCAGCTATCCTCTCCCGCACAAAAGTGGGTCATGAGTGATGTGAGGGCTGCCATGGATTTCGGCTTTTCCTGTCATAGGTACCGGGCCAGCCACTCGTTGCGGATGTTATGTTTGAAGGCAGCGAGGGCCTCTGCATCCAGACAGTCGATGATTTGATTTTTCCTTGTTAAGAACCGTGTCCAGAATTGCCTGGCCGATTCGTCTGGCTGCTAGATTATGTGGCTTAGGTCATCTGCGTCCGGTGGTCGCACATACGTGCCCTGGAAGTTGTCGAGGAATGCGGCTTCCAGGTCTTCCCAGCATCAATTGACTCTGCGGGCAGGCTGTTAAGCCAATGCCGAGCTGGTCCTTTAAGCTTGAGCGGGAGATATTTGATGGCGTGAAGATCGTCGCCGCAGGGCATATGTATATGGAGGAGATAATCCTCAATCCAAACCATGGGGTCTATTGTGCCATCGTAGGATTCGATATTAACGGGTTTAAACCCTTCAGGGATTTGATGATCCATTACTTCGTCAGTGAAGCATAGTGGGTATGCGGCGCCTCTGTATTGAGCAATATCGCGACGTAGCTCGAGAGAGCGTTGTCTGCTGTGTTCGGCCCGGCCGGAGTAGTTGTATCCGGCGCGACAGTATTTGTTGTGGGTCTTGGGGTGCCCACGTGATCCATAGATAGATCTGGATTGTCTTGCCTTGTCCTCCAATATATCCTGCAAGTCCGGCGCGTTCCCCCGTGGCTTCATGCTTTTTGAGCGATGCCGGGGTACGGTTTTGGTCGAGGGCTTGCATGCCTCTCTGTCGCGGCCACGAGGTGGTCGGTCTATCGTATTGTGCGCTGGTGATGCAGGTTTGTACGCTTCCTCCTCTAGTCGGGGGAGCAACTTGCGTTTTGGGTAACTTTTGGAGGGGCGTTCGAGTTCATACTCTTCAGCCGCGAGGACCTCGGTCCATCTGTCGGCCAGTAGGTCTTGATCAGCTTGAAGCTGTTGCTGCTTTTTCTTTAGGCTGTTTGCCATGGCCATTAGCCTGTGTCTGAAATGCTCTTGTTCGACGGGATCCTCAGGGGCGACAAATTTGTCGTCGTCGAGGCTTGCCTCGTCTCCGGAGGGAGGTAAGTAATTATCATCCTCGACCTCTTCGTCTGCCGCCCTCTCGTGAGAGCTTGCTTCTGCCTCCTCCTGCGCTGGATCGTGCTGAAGGGGGTTGTCTTCGGCACTTTCTGGGGTGTTATTATCTCCTGTGCCGGAATCTCCATTCTTGCTGTGGCGGGATTTAGAGCGGTGCCGCTGACATCGGCGCTTGGGCTGTTTCTTTAAGGAATCGGCCTCCGTTGCTTCTTCGCCGTCCCCATCTTTTGGGGTGTCCACCATGTATATGTCGTATGACGAGGTGGTCTTCCAGCGTCCTGTAGGCACTGGTTCTTGATAGTCTCCGGCATCGTCGTCCATACCGTCGATGTCTTCGGAGTCGTAGTCTAGTACGTTGGTTAGATCGTCGACGGTGGCTACGAAGTGGGTGGTGGGTGGGCTCTGAATTTCTTTGTCGTCCGCGTCCCAACCATCCTGGCCGTAGTTCGGCCAGGGCTCTCCGGATAGCGAGAGATGGTTCAGTGAATCTAAGATGTCGCCGAAGGGTGAGTGCTGAAAGATGTCCGCAGCGGTGAATTCCATGATCGGCGCCCAATCGGATTCGACTGGCAGGGGCGCAGGAGGTTCGGAGTCCGGCACCTCGGAGTCATGAGCTTTATGCGGGACAAGGTAAGTGTTCGGCTCCATCGCCGTAGAAGTTGCAGCTCCCGAGGCGGTGTCCAGCCATCCATCCTCGATCTGAGCGATCGGCTCCGGACTATGGGTCGGAGCGGATTCATGTGCGGCCTCCAAGGTGCTGTCCGGCGGCAGAGTTAGGTCGTGCCCATCGTGATAGCGCGGCACGCTCAGATCCATCGAAGATCAAGTCCCCGCGGATATCGGCCATGAAGTTTAGGCTTCCAAACCTGACCTGACGGCCAGGGGCGTAGCTTTCGATCTGCTCCAGATGGCCAAGTGAGTTGGCCCGCAGTGCGAAGCCGCCGAATACGAAGATCTGTCCGGGGAGAAAAGTCTCACCCAGGACTGCGTCGTTGTCGATTGAAGAGGCCATCAAGCCTATCAGTGACGAACTCTCAATGAAAGCACCAATGTCGGTGTCAAAACCGGCGGATCTCGGGTAGGGGGTCCCGAATTATGTGTCTAGGCGGATGGCAATAGGAGACAAGGGACATGATGTTTTACCCAGGTTCGGGCCCTCTTGATGGAGGTAAAACCCTACGTCCTGCTTGATTGATATTGATATTGTGGATGTTTACAAGAGTGGATCTACCACGAGATCAAGGAGGCTAAACCCTAGAAGCTAGCCTATGGTATGATTGTAATGGTTGTTGTTGTGTCCTACGGACTAGAGCCATCCGGTTTATATAGACACCGGAGAGGGCTAGGGTTACATAGAATCGGTTACAATGGTAGGAGATCTACATATCCGTATCGCCAAGCTTGCCTTCCATGCCAAGGAAAGTCCCAACCGGACATGGGACGAAGTCTTCAATCTTGTATCTTCATAGTCTTGGAGTCCGGTCGATGATGATAGTCCGTCCGATGATAGTTCGGCTGATGATGGTAGTCCTGCTATCCGGACACCCCCTAATCCAGGACTCCCTCAGTGAACTACTCCCTCCTCATCATGGAGAGCGCCGAGATGATGAAGATGGATCCCCCCTCCGGCAGGGTGCCGGTACAGGGTCCAGATTGGTTTTTAGTGGCTACAGAGGCTTGCAGCGGTGGAACTCCTGATCTAGGTTATTTTCTGGAGGTTTGGGGATTTATAGGAGAGGATGGCGTCAAGAACAAGTCAGGGGGGCCCACGGAGAGTCCACGAGGCACAGGGGCACGCCCTAGGGGGTGTGGGCGCCCTCCACCCTCATGGGCCCCACGGGACTCCCCTCCAATAACTTTTCATTCCACTATTTTTTAAATTTTCCAAAATAAATTCAGTTGATTTTCAGCGCATTCCGGGAACTTTTTGTTCTACACAAAAATAACAGCATGGTAGTTCTGTTGAAAACAACGTCAGTCCGGGTTAGTTCTAACCAAATCACACCAAAATCATGTAGAAATATTATAGACATGGCATGAATACATCAAAAAATATAGATACGTTGGAGACATATCACTTACTATGAAGTAAACCACGCACACACAGCTCCTGGGTTCAACTAAAAGTATTGGAACCACTCAAACCACCAAGGACTACACGCCAGACATGAAGTTTATGCTTAGCGCAGCCTGATGTCATAGTTAACTCGATGACCGCGTTCGTCCACGCGTGCTGGCATACCGACGACGCACTCTCCGTTGCGGCCGAGCCTCTGTTGAGCTCGTGCTAGCTTCCCCAACTGCCGCACCTTGCCAAACGACGCCACAATTGTCGGATTTCGGGTTCCGGCAGACACTTGAGGTTCGAACTCTGGGGTGTGCATGAAGATCTCTCCCCTACCAACACACATCTCAAAGCCTCACAAGGAATCTAAGCTAGCAAGATGAACAACACAAGGGACGCAAGGTTTATACTATTTCAGGCCACCGTTGTGGTGTAATACCCTACTCTAGTTTGTGGTGTGTGTGGATTGCCTCAGGGGCTGAAGAGGAATAATACAAAGGGAGAACAGCCTCGCGAGGGGTGTTCTTGAGCTGGTGCGATGAACTTCTTGGGTGAGTTCAGTCGCCTCTCTTTCTCTAGTCTACCCAAAATCTGGATCCCCCTACAATGTGGTGGCTAGCTCTATTTATAGAGGCCCTGGGCCTCTTCCCAAATAATGAGTGGGAAGGGCGCCAACAATTGGCCATTTTGAAGGGGAACATCTAGTACACTTATCCTGACCAAAGTTGGTCTTCGACTGCCAAAGACTCTAACGGCGACGGCGTCCTAGGCTCCACGGTGACCTCCATCCTGCCGCTCCGCTGATCTTGGTATCGTTGCACCGAAATGGTAACCTTTGCCTGATGCCTTGGCCTGCGCTTGCCCCCTTTGCAACAAAGGGGAAACGAGGACACTGCATAGGCTGACGCCCGCCTGGCGCCCACTTGGTCTCGATCGTCATGGCTTGCGTCACGGGCACCTCATGAGGTACCCTGCCTTGATCTCTCCGCCTCCACGTGAGCCCACCTGATGAGGCAGCACCTGAGGAAGCTTGCTCTCGTCCGCCCCGTGTGGCTTGGCCCCTCGCGAGGGTCTTGATCTTGAGCTGATTAAGCTGGGCTGCACTGGGCCTCCACTTGAGCCATGCCGCAGGCCGTAGGCAGGCAAGTCTGGGGACCCCCATTCCCAGAACGCTGACAGTAGCCCCCGGGCCCAAGGCTTGCCCGGACTTGGCTTAGCAGAGAAGCGAAGGGGCAAGTGTGAAGCACCGCAGGCCCCAATAGTCTGCGGCTTTGGGCGCCACATGGCGGTTGATTGGACGCAGGTGTCTCCGTTTCCCCATGCTCCTCATTACGCGCCTGGCTAGGCGGACCCGTGGTTGCACACAGTTATTCCCCTTTCGCTGTTCACGCGCTCCCTGTCCTTCCATCTCCCTCGAATTCTGGCCTCTGCCTCCAATTCCAACTCGAGTCTTCCCTCCTCTTCCCATCGCCATGGCACCAACTAAGAAGGGAAAGGGGAAGAAGCCCACGCCTTCGCCGCGCTTGCCTCCGGCGGTCGCTCCCGCCGTCGATCATCGATCATACTCAACATCGAAGCCGTGGACAAGGTCTGCTCCGCCATTGCTTCTATCTTCAACGAGTGCGGGAGGACGATGATTTGGCCCGCGTCCCACGCCTCCTTTGATAGGATAGTCACGGAGGTCCGATTCTTCGCCGATGCAATGTGGGCGGGTCTAGTTCCCTCCTTTTCTGCTTTCTTCAATGTGGTGCTCTCCTATTACCAGATTCACATGATGCATCTTGGTCCCAAGTCCATTACTATCCTTGCTATCTTCGCCTTTGTTTGCGAGGCCATGGTGGGCATTCCTCCCTCCGTTGCTCTCCTACGCCACTTCTTCTCCTTGCGCCTGATTGACCCAACCCAATGCTCGGGGTGCATGGGCTTCCTCGCCGTGCCTGACATGGCTGATTTGGGGATCGATTTCGGCCTTCC
Organism: Triticum aestivum; assembly: GCF_018294505.1. Lineage (NCBI taxonomy): Eukaryota > Viridiplantae > Streptophyta > Magnoliopsida > Poales > Poaceae > Triticum > Triticum aestivum. Next base: position 485,594,353 of record NC_057795.1, read on the forward strand.
TCCTCCTGCGGCCAGGTTTAGAGAGCGGTGGTTGTACGTGGATGTCGGGGTGCCCAGCCCCCTACTCTTGCATCCAACACTGCCTGCTATTCCCAACTCAGGCTGGGATCATGAGGAGCTCACAAGCCCTCGTCTTGCCTTCGTCTGGCGCCGCTTCAAGAACTTGAGGGAGCTCGGCGTAACGGCATCTCAAGTGGTGAGGGAGTTCCTCCAATGCCGCATTTCCCCTCTCCAGTCCCACTCCCATCCGATGTGGACCTTCGTTGGGCATGGAGACCGTATGAGGCTCCAGGAAGAGGATCTGGCGCCCGAAGCACTAAGGACGGTGCTGAGGGCTTTGACTGGTGTTCTCTCTCCAGGCAGCATCCGGCATGGGGCCGCCCTCTTGTATCTTTGCTCAGGCAGGGCTGACTTTGTGAGGCAGATGCCCATCTTCGACGAATGGGGGCTGCGCCCGGTCGGCCTCGTGGGGCCCCGCGAGAACCCAGTTGTTGTGGTCGCTCCTCCAGTCGCCCACGGCGGTCCTGCCTCATGTGATGGAGCAGGGAGACGAGAACCGCCGGGAGCTGAGGGGGCCGATGTCGAGATGCTGACGCCGTGCGGAGCTCAGGAGGTGGCATCCCCCGAGGCCTGTCCTGGAGCGGTGGCAGGCGAGGAGCTACGGCCTACGGCTCCTGAGGTTGGGGCTTTCGAGGCCCCGGCCGTCCCTCGTGAGGCGGCGCCTGGCGGCGTCCCCCAGGCCGGTTCGCTTGGTGCTGATCACCCTGACGCCTCCTCCATGCCACAGACCGACCCTTCTGCCGAGCCCCTAGGCCGGTTTTGCGTAGACTTTGAGGCCCTCCACAAGAGGAAGAAGGCCTCGGGTGGCGATGTTCGCCCTTGCCCCTCGTTGAAGTGCAGGAAGTACTTTGCCATGGACGAGTAAGTACTCCTCGCTCTCTGCTCCTTTACCTTGCTGTTCCCGTAGCTAATTGCGGCCTTTCGCCAAATTCGCGAAGATGGCCGAGGGGCCATCCCCCCAAGCTTTGTCTTCACCGATGTCCTTGAGCGCGCCGAGCTTGAGCAGCGCCCCCGCCACCGGGCCGGTTGGATAAATGGTCCGTCCCGCTGGGCACCTCGAGCCTACGCGCCTGCTGTCATCCCTTCATGAGATCTCCCGAGGTATGGCTAGCTTGCCCCATGCCCCTCCCCTGATCGTGGGTGGCGACTGGCTGAGGTCGATCCTAGGCTCCACTTCAGGAGATGGACCGGTGCCGGGCCGGGTCCCTGGCGGGGCCCGTCCGGTGATCGTCATGGCGCCAGCCCCCAGCCCCCTGCCGAGAGGGGGCGCGCCACCTCGGGTCCCTCCGCCTGCGCTGATGGCGGAGGGCGACATGGAAGATGTGCTCAAGCGTGCACGGGAGCGTAGGGCCCGCCGCCAAGAGTTTCTTCAGAAGGCGACTGATGCAGTGAGCCAGCTTGGCGTGGAGCTTGCTGGTGAGGGCGTGCGCCTCGAGGTCGAAGGCTTGCGCCTTGCTGAGGAGAAGCGCAAGCTGAAGGTAGCCGTCGCCCTTGCACGTCACCATCGTGATCTTGACAACGCGAAGGCTGAAGCATCACTGGTGGCCTCGCGGGAGGCCTGCTCCCAAGCCGTCGAGGAGGCCCGAGAGGCAGACCAACGGTGCAAGGCTGCAGAGCAGCACGCGTAGGAGCTCCAAGCCTGGAGCAACTCTTTGGAGCGGCAAGTGGAGCTGCGCCAGGCAGCCCTTATGTCGTTGAAGGTAGCTTCCGTCGACCAGGCGGAGCTCCAGAAGCGCGAGGAGACGCTGGCGCTGGAGGCTGCTGAGCACAACCTTGACCTCGAGCGGTTGGAGACGAGGGAGCACCTGGTGACCCAGGCGGAAGATGATGTCGGTGCGCGGGAGGCCCGAGTCCAAGGAGAGATCGACCGCCGCGTGGCGGAAGCTCGCTTGAGTCTTGAGCGCGAGTATGAAGGGAGGCTGGTGTTGATCCAGGCCGAAGCTGAGGGCAGGACCGCCGCCCTCAAGCCAAGTTGACTGAAGCGACACGGCATGCAGATTCATCCGCAGCCGCCCTTGACGCATCACAGGGTGAGCTGGCTTCCTCCCATGCCGAGCTGCTCCTTCTCTGATGGAGGGTTGATGACACCGAGGCCATCGCGCGGCGGAACAAGGATGAGATCCGTTAGCGGCAGACTCTGGAGCATGAGCATGCCCCCATGCTCCGGATGCTTAGGGAAAGGGCTAATGCGGCCGTGGGAAACATTTGCGAGGTGGCTGTTGCCGAGCCTCATGTGATCAACTATGATGGCAACCTCTAGTTCTTCACGGATGTGGTGAGACAACTGGAGGCCCGCTCTGACAAGGCCCGCTGGCTTGTCGAGGAGAGGAGTCGAGCCTTGCCCGGGCGTGCCTTCTCCCGTGTCTTTAGCTATCTACAGAATAGAGATCCGCACTTCGATTTCGATGCCGCCATCGCACCGGTGCCCATAGCCATCCAGGGCGATCTGGCACAATGGGTGGAGGACAACGTGGACACCCTCGTCAGGGCCTTCGCATCTGACGATGATGGCGTGATTGTGGCCGCCGATGAAGGTGGCATTGTGAACGAGTCTGGCACTGATGGAGGTAATGGCGGCGGTGGTGACAATGTCAGTGACGCCAGCGACGCCTCCGGAGGCGCCCCAGAAGACGCGGTGAGGGATATGTCCGATTGATCGCATGTTGCCGCTATTTACCCTATATGAAAAAGGTTCGGGGTCAGCCCTGAAGATTGTAAGAGCATTTTGGGAGGGGTAGCCCCTCATGTGAAGGTTTGCAATCACTATCCTTGTAAACATAACACCGCGTGTGGGCTTGCGCTGGTCTTCTAGTCCCGCGATGGGTCAGCTAAGTTGTTTAGATTTCGACCCTGACGGGCCCCGAGCGAGCCTGTAGGAGCCGCAGCGCCTCGAGCACCTTCTGGGTGAACTCATTGATCCTGCGATGAGAACCTCCTGAGAGGGTGTGGCGACGGCGGTCCGGATTGTAGACGTGCTTGGCCCAGCCCGGCCCGCGAGGGGCTTGCGAGGGGAGGCAGCTGACGCTATCTCTGGACGTAAAGCCGAAACCAGAGCACGAGAGATTTTCTCGAACGAGACTAAACACCCCTTCCCCAAACTCACGCAAGTCTCAAGCTCAAATCCAACTTAAATTCGAATCGAAGAAACTTGACAACAGAGGAAAAGGCAAAAGGCAAAAGGCCGCATCCGACACCTATTCTTGTCTTCGATGTCTTCTCACCAGCGCGGAGCTAAGTGCTGCCACTGGGCGTGGGCGGGAGCCCCCGAGGCCCGAGGGTGGCTCTCCAGAGACTCCGGGGCGTGTACAGCCCCACCCATTATTACGTGAGAGTGTCACGGGCGGCGAGATTCACAGGCACTAGGCCTTCTTCACAGGTACCGGCCTTGCTTCATATCGCCAGACAAGGGCCCCGCCTTGCGCCACACTCTACTGCCATCGATGGCGACCAGAAACCAAGGACAACGCCAATGGGGTAGACCAGTCGCCAGCGGTTCCCCCGACGACCATGGGTCCTCTGTCGAGGGAAGGCCCTAAGGCACCTCCCCGGCAGAGGGCCTACCTCCTAAGAACGCCTTGCTCCGAGCGCCGCGGGGGTGAGCCCGGATCTCGGCCCCTCTTCGGCAGCCCCCGATGCCCTCCTCCTAAGGGGTAGGAGGCTGCAGCGTTGGGGCAGCCGTCTGCTGCGGCGACCTATACCTCCTACGACCCATGGTTAGCATAAGCTTGTTCCTGAGGAATTAACAGTACCCGATAGTTGCTGCCACCAGCGCGGTTGTCGAGGCTCTCTTGGGGTTCCTGAAAGAGCTCAGCTTCAGGCGTCTCCTCCCCCCAGCCTGGCCCAAGGAACGAGCCATGGTCTTCTTCCAGTGCCCATTCTTGATCCACCATGTGGGGCACATAGGTTTCTGGAGCCATCGCCCCGAGGGCCTCATCGTAGCCCCCCACATGCCACGCAGTTCAGCTTGGAACACTGTCTTGGGGGTGGTAGCATAGTGGCCCGCCAAGGCCGAAGGCCACGGCGGGCGCTCCCTCGCTGGCTGGAGATGGGGCCGGCGCGACCTGTCGCCCGATACTGACGAGCGAATTGGTGTTGAGGAGGCCCTGAAGCCTTCTCGGAGTTGCGTGGGCACGTATGGGGCTGCCATAAGGCCCGCCCTGGATCTGGGGTGGCAGCTGGACGCAGAAAGGGGATGCTCCCGAGGCGGCGGCGTCCAGGAGCTCAGCCACCCGCTCTAACAGCACGTCGCGGCCGCCCTCCAGTAGCCTGCACCGTAGCAGCTCTCAGGCTACCATGAGCGCGGCCCTTGAGTTCGCCTGCTCCTTTCGGGTGTGCGGCGCCGTGGCCGCGGCATGGCTTGACGCTCTTGTTGCTGACCGCACCTGCCGTGGTGTGAGGGCAGGCGGCGCTTGGCCGTGTTGCCCACACCCCGCAGCATCCTGCGGAGCGCGAGCTGCCTGGGGCGTGAGGTTGAGGTCGCCCTGGGCAGGCAGCACGGCGTGGGCGGGCCATGCCGCCCAGCGGTCTGCGTTGGCCGTTGGATCGCTTGACATGAGAACGGCTAGGCGACAAAGCGTGAGGCGGTTGAAGAAGGATTCCGGCGCACCCCTACCTGCCGCGCCAAATGTCGGATTTCGGGTTCCGGCAGACCCTTGAGGTTCGAACTCTGGGGTGCGAGCGAAGATCTCTCCCCTACCAACTCACGTCTTGAAGCCTCGCAAGGAATCTAAGCTAGCAAGATGAACAACACAAGGGACGCAAGGTTTACACTAGTTCGGGCCACCGTTGTGGTGTAATACCCTACTCTAGTTTGTGGTCTGTGTGGATTGCCTCAGGGGCTGAAGAGGAACAATACAAAGGGAGAACAGCCTCGCGAGGGGTCTTCCTGAGCTGGTGCGATGAACTGCTTGGGTGAGTTCAGTCGCCTCTCTTTCTCTAGTCTACCCAAAATCTGGATCCCCCTACTCGGTGGTGGCTAGCTCTATTTATAGAGGCCCTGGGACTCTTCCCAAATAATTAGTAGGAAGGGCGCCAACAATTGGCAATTTTGAAGGGGAACATCTAGTATACTTAACCTGGCCAAAGTTGGTCTTCGACTGCCAAAGACTCTGACGGTCACGCCGTCCTGGGCTCCACGGTGACCCCCATCCTGCCGCTCCGCTGGTCTTGGTCTAGTTGCATCGAAACGGTAACCTCTGCCTGATGCCTTGGTCTGCGCTTGCCCCCTTTGCACCGAAGGGGAAACAAGGACACTGCCCAGGCTGGCGCCCGCCTAGTCTCGATCATCATGGCTTGCATCACGGACACCTCGCGAGGTACCCTGCCTTGATCTCTCCGCCTCCTCGCGAGCCCGCCTGATGAGGCAGCTCCTGAGGAAGCTTCCTGTCGTCCACCCCGCGAGGCTTGGCCCCTCGCGAGGGTCTTGAGCTTGAGCTGATGAAGCTGGGTTGCACTAGGCCTTCGCTTGAGCCACGCCGCAGGCCGCAGGCAGACAAGTCTGGGGACCCCCGTTCCCAGAACGCCGACAACAATCTCCGTCCCAACTCCCATAACTCACCGCTGGTGCTCGCCGACGCTGGAGCTCACCGTAGTGGGCACGCGCACGACACGGCCAAGCGTACAGTGTGCCCGTGCCACTGTGCTTGTCGCTAACCGCGCTCCTGTGTTTGTCTCTGCCCCTCCATAGTAGCCGCGTGAGCTGCGTCACCTTCTCCCCTCTCACTGACGTTGTTTGCTGCCGGGCGCCATGTCCATAAGCCCTCCGGCGGAGCCCGATCCCCCCTCCTCGCTCGCCTATAAATATAGCCCCCTCCTGCCTCCTCGAGCATCACCGCACACCCACCCAACCTCGACGAACACATAGCTAAGCCGCAGCCTGGCCGGGCAGGCCTTTGGCTGCCGTCCCGACCCGAGCTCGCCGGCGATCCCCCGTAGCTTCTCCACCTCGCTCTGGTGCCTCTCGAGCTCCACCCACTGTCCGTGTCAAAACCGGCGGGTAGGGATTCCCGAACTGTGCGTCTAAGGCTAATGGTAACAGGAGGCGAGGGACACGATGTTTACCCTGGTTCGGGCCCTCTCTACGGAGGTAATACCCTACTTCCTGCTTCATTGATCTTGATTATATCAGTATCACAAGAGTTGATCTACCACGAGATCGGAGAGGCTAAACCCTAGAAGCCAGCTTATGATTCTGATTGTTGTTGTCCTACGGACTAAACCCTCCGATTTATATAGACACCGGAGGGGGGGGGGCTAGGGTTACACAGAGTCGGTTACAGAGAAGGAAATCTACATATCCGAATTGCCAAGCTTTCCTTCCACGCAAAGGAGAGTCCCACCCGGACACGGGACGAAGTCTTCAATCTTGTATCTTCATAGTCCAACAGTCCGGCATAAGCATATAGTCCGGCTGTTCGAGGAACCCCTAATCCAGGATTCCCTCAGTAGCCCCTGAACCAGGCTTCAATGACGATGAGTCCGGCGCGCAGATTGTCTTCGCCATTGCAAGGCGGGTTCCTTCTCTGAATACTCAAAGGCAGATCTTGAACACAAGAATCGTGTCTGGCTCTGCAAAACAAGTTCCACATACCACCGTAGAGAGCACAATATTCCACAAGTCTAATCTGCTGACAACTTTCCCATAGCGTAACATCACGCCGCTGCCCGGTTATTATCAAAACTATTTTTCCCAACATGGCATTACACGTCTTGCGAGGTGGTTTTATTGGCACGTCTTGTCGAAGCAGAGATCGTGTTCCCCTTATAACGGGATTCTCATCGATACGGGCGTGGGTAACCCAACCGCTCCATTAGTACGACTCCTTGGTTTAGGCAAGTTCCAAACGGTCACGTGGAGGACGCTTGACATTCTTCCTCTTTATAAAGAGGTCAAGACCTGTCCTTTTCCTTCCTCGCCTGATCCTTCCCTTCTCCTACCTCGAGTTCCAACACCCAAGGTTCATTCCACATGCTCCGGACCTTCAATCATGTCCGGATCCAACCCTCAAGGCCGGTGGATGGCCTCTTCTGTCACAGAGGAGGACTTCAAGAAGCTTAGGGAGGCTAGGTCTGACCGCGAAATCCTTCACAGGCTTCCTACCCATGGGCAGGTCATTCCTACTCCCAAACCCAACGAGAGCATTGTATTCATCTCCCACTTCATCCGAGGGCTAGGCTTCGGTCTTCATCCCTTTGTTAGAGGGCTCATGTTTTATTACGAGCTAGATTTTCATGATCTAGCTCCAGATTCCTTCCATCACATCTCGTCGTTCATCGTCGTGTGTGGGACCTTCCTCCGCATTACCCCACACTTCGGCTTATGGCTCAAGACCTTCAATGTGAAGCCTAAGATGATCGACGGGCGGCATGCAGAGTGCAGAGGCGCTATAATAAGAAAAAGTGTCGATGCTTTATGGCCAAAGGGTTCTTTTCTAGTAATTTCTGATCTATGGCAACGGGAGTAGTTTTACATCGCAGCTGCTCGAGGGAGGAAGTGGGCGGCCGCCCCAGCCTTCTGCTCTGCCCTTCCACCACAGCTTGCCTCATGGGTCAACAAGGGGTTGGACTAGGGACCAGTTAATGACTTGCTGACATTGCGAAGCCGCATCCGGGATCTCCTCAAGAGGGATATCAGTCTCGTCAAAGTAATTCAAGTACTGGTAGTTTGTCGGGTCCTGCCATGCGAACATCGATCTCTCCGCATGTGGGAGTTCAACCCGGAAGGACCGCGGACCATCCAGCACTTCTTCGGCGTGACGCTCGAAGGGATGTATCGATTATTCTTCGGATCACGAATAAAGTGTCCGGACACAATAGAGGATGCGGGTCTCAGCTGCAACCGTCCAGATACCCAAGTAAGTAACTCCGCGACTGAACATGCTGTCATTATATTTGTCACAACATTATTCTGAAAAACCACCCTCGACCAGGACCGGATAAGAAAGGCGGAGCGGATCAGGTGTTCGGCCCCTCTTCTCGAAGATTCGCCGGATCTTGTACTAACCAGGATGCTGACTCGTGCACCTTATCAAGTGCCTTCAGGGGAGGACAATGAGAGGAATGAGGAAGCCAAAAGAGGACCTCATACTGGAGGTACGTTACGCATCCTAACCGAGGAAATTAGTACTCTCGTGTCGGAGGGCGAACGGGGAGGAGGTTCTAGCATCCCTTCTCCCCATGGGAAGAAAAGGACCGCTCCTGACGATTTGGAAGCAGAGGTCTCCAAAAGAGGTAAGAAACCTGCATCAGGGGGCCCTGCCCCGGAGGGCAACCTTACCGCACAGCGCCCACAAGGGGGCCATCCGTCAACCGAGCTGTAAGTGAACAAAGGTACTTTAGTGAGCATGCCCCGTTCTTTTCCTGAGAATAACAACTGAGACCTATGTTTTGTAGTCCGGCTCATAGCCCTTCTCAACAATGTTTGTCCTCGGGGGATCTTCTTTCAGAGATGATGGAGAGAGAAACGCCTCCTCCTACTTCCCCGCCTCATGAGGCGGACGACCCTGAGGTGTCGTCCCGGAGGATCTCTCCTGATCCGCAAAGACCAGAAGGTAGCTCTTCGGCCACCCAAAGTCCAGGGTTCTCGGCTCCTAGGGAGACCAGTAGAGAAGGCCCCAGACTGTCTGATATACAACCGGACAAATTGATGGGTCTTCTGCGGCAAGCGGCTATCTCAGAGGCACATCGTACCTTAATGGGTACTGTGGTTGAGAGGATTTCATCCGTGAAAAGCGGGTTGGATGGAGCTTCTACGAGCCTGCTAAGAGGCTTTGAGGTACGCAAAGTGATATACTCTGATTGTACCGTAAATGCACTGTGCACTTTGTATAGGTAGTAGCCCCTGAGACTCTGGTTGCCATCCGGACGAGGCAAGCAGAGGATCATATTCTCTGGTAATGATTGTGCCGATTTTGTATGCAGGCGGCTGCAGATCCGGCGGCTGACCAGACTGCTGAGTTTGCCGAACTGAGGCGGCAACTTGTCATAGCGGATGCGGACATCACGCTTGTGAACAAGCAGCTTGACGAGGCACAGGGTATGTATATTTGCGTGGTCAGCAAATATTAATAAGAGCATGACGCTAGGATTTATAATATGCTTTAACCATAGGTGGAGCTGCCGCCGTGGAGACCCTTCGGGCAGAGCTTGCCCGGGACAAGGAGCAAGCCAGGAGAAGCGATGTGGCTGCCATGAAGGCAGCTGAGGAATTAAAAGCCGAACGGGCTGCTCATCACCAAAGTGAGGATAAAATAGCCAACATGGCTCTTGAGCTACAAAGTGCCACGAGCCGATATGAGCTTCTCGAAAGGGAAAACCAAACAAAAACGACTGACCTAGAGAAGGCCTTACAAGCAGCAAAGGAGACTCGCTCTGAGATCAGATCGGCTTGGGAGGAGCTTCGGCAAGCCGGTGATATCGCAGCTGGGAAGCCCTTTTAATTGCGAACGAAATTTGGCGATCCGAAGTATGCCCCTCTTGACCAATTGTGGAGTTCTTCAGACGCGTACTTGGATTTGGCAAAGAGTGTTGCTGACGCGATGCAGTATTTCAAGGATCGAGAAGATCATGAGGTGGAAAGATTGTTCTGGTCATAGTTCAGTGCTCCAAGGCGTCCGCTGCTGTTGAATGAGCAAATGGCCGAGTGGGCCGAGCTCCATAGGTTATCCGGGCTTGCCATGAAAGCTGTCGTGGATCACCTGTGGCCAAAGGAACCAAGTCTGGATAGTTATTTTGGTTTGTGTAGTGATTTATTCATGCTATGCCACGTATCGACATTGTCAAGAGGCTAGTCTGCATAGAGGGTGTGCGGATGGCCCTTGCCCATGTTAAGACATATTGGGCGAAGATGGAGGCCATCGATATTGCAACCAGGGGTCCGCCCGGGGGCCAGGACTCGCCCGAGCACTATTTTGAAGAAGTCTTAGAAGGTGCCCATTTAATAGAGGCTCAGTGCTCAAAGGATATTGATACATCTCCGTCGTATCTACTTTTCCAAACACTTTTACCCTTGTTTTGGACTCTAACTTGTATGATTTGAATTAAACTAACCCGGACTGATGCTGTTTTCAACAGAATTGCCATGGTGTTGTTTTATGTGCGGAAAATAAAAGTTCTCGGAATGACCTGAAACTCCACGGAACACCTTAGAAAAAACAATAAAATATCCTCGCCAAAGATGAAGACCGGGGGGCCCATACCCTGTCCATGAGGCTGGGCGCAACCCCCCCTGGGCGTGCCCCCCTACCTCGTGGGCCCCTTGGTGGCCCTCCGACGCCAACTCCAACTCCATATATTGGCTTTCAGGGAGAAAAAAATCAGGGAGAAGAAATCATCGCGTTTTACGATACGGAGCCGCCGCCAAGCCCTAATCTCTCTCGGGAGGGCTGATCTGGAGTCCGTTCGGGGCTCCGAAGAGGGGGATTCGTCGCCGTCATCATCATCAACCATCCTCCATCACCAATTTTATGATGCTCACTGCCGTGCGTGAGTAATTCCATCGTAGGCTTGCTGGACGGTGATGGGTTGGATGAGATTTATCATGTAATTGAGTTAGCTTTGTTAGGGTTTGATCCCTAGTATCCACTATGTTCTGAGATTGATGTTGCTATGACTTTGCTATGCTTAATGCTTGTCACTAGGGCCCGAGTGCCATGATTTCAGATCTGAACCTATTATGTTTTCATGAATATATGTGCGTTCTTGATCCTATCTTGCAAGTCTATAGTCACCTACTATGTGTTATGACCCGGCAACCCCGAAGTGACAATAATCGGGACCACTCCCGGTGATGACCATAGTTTGAGGAGTTCATGTATTCACTATGTGGTAATGCTTTGTTCCGGTTCTCTATTAAAAGGAGGCCTTAATATCTCTTAGTTTCCAACAGGACCCCACTGCCACGGGAGGGTAGGACAAAAGATGTCATGCAAGTTCTTTTCCATAAGCACGTATGACTATATTCGGAATACATGCCTACATTACATTGATGAATTGGAGCTAGTTCTGTGTCACCCTATGTTATGACTGTTACATGACGAACTGCATCCGGCATAATTATCCATCACTAATCCAGTGCCTACGAGTTTTCCATATACTGGTTCTCGCTTATTTACTTTTCCGTTGCTGCTGTTACAATCACTACAAAAATACCAAAAACATTACTTTTGCTGTCTTTAATTTTGTTACCGTTACCACCACTATCATATTACTTTGCTACTAAACACTTTGCTCCAGATACTAAGTTTCTAGGTGTGGTTTAATTGACAACTCAGCTGCTAATACTTGAGAATATTCTTTGGCTCCCCTTGTGTCGAATCAATAAATTTGGGTTGAATACTCTACCCTCGAAAACTGTTGCGATCCCCTATACTTGTGGGTTATCAAGACCTTTTTCTGGCGCCGTTGCTGGGGTGCATAGCTCTATTCTTTGAGTCACTTGGGATTTATATCTGTTGGACACTATGAAGAACTTGAAGGACGATCGAACTACTATTTTTCCCTCAACTATGAGGGGAGGTAAGGAACTGCCATCTAGCCTTGCACTAGATTCTCCTTCTGTTATAAGTAAGCTAGTGACACCTAAACCTGCTACTGCTATGAACTCTGATATGTCGCATTGTCGGTGTACTAGAGTAGGGGTACCCTAGTATCACGAACTCATGCACGGGCAGTTGCAGCGCCCCGCGGCTAGGCTTGCCGGGTGACCGCCAAGACCCTCCGCGGTTCCCTTGAAGACCATTCAAGAACAAAGTACTCAAACCAAGGCCCCGGCAAGAGGAGCTTGCCGGGAAGGCCAACCCAGGCCCCGACAAGTGGATCTTGCCGGGAAGAGACAAGACCCCGGCAAGAGGAGCTTGCTGGGAAGGCCACTCAAGGCATACCAAGAAAGCTTGCCGCGACGCGCCCTGCGTCCCGGCAAGGTCCGGTGAGCGACAAGCTCCCAAACACGACAAGACGACGACCGCGGCAAGGAGCTTGCCGCGGGAAACCCCCACTTCGTGCCCGCGCTCCAGCACACCTGCTAACGTGTCGCTCTAGGACTCTCCCAAGCACACGTGGCAGGAGGCTGTCCAGCTAGGGGTGCGCGGTGGCAAGCGGAGATGAAGAGAAGGCCATCATGGCAAACGGTGGCGCTCCTAACGGTCACTTTTTGCACTGTTTAGGCGACTCAGACAGGCATTCAATGACTTTGTCCCCTGCCGTCAGAGTTAGGTAGGGTGCACTGTATCCACAACAGCGGTAGCTGCACCTACCGCATCCTTTTCCATTTTTACCCTTCTTGTCTACGTTGCCCCCTGTCGGTGACCCCTTGAAAGTATAAAAGGAGGCCCAAGCGCAAGGTAGAGGGGGTTCGGCCGGTTCGGCTCATTCGAAACACCAGAAACACTCTCACGCTCAGTCTGGCAGCGTCCATCGCTCCTGAGAAAGAATTCAATACACACAAACAAGCAGCAGTAGGGTTTTACGCATCCGTGCGGCCCGAAGCTGGGTAAAAAACTGCTCGCGTGTACTGCCTCGATCCGCTCTTTGTGCGGCCTCCGCCTCCCTTCAAACCGAAAGGGGCCCTGTCCCCATAGGTGTTGGTGGAATCAGCCTCCCCGACACGCATGTTATTGATGATGCCACTTCTGCTATGCATGATACTTATGATGAAACTACTTCTATGCTTGATACTACTATGCCCCTTGGTGAATTTCTTGATGAGCAAATTGCTAGCTCTAGAGAAAGAGAAATTATTGAACCTGAATATGATGATGATAGTGATGATGATAATATGCCTGCTATTCCTGAGGGTTATCTTTTTGATGCGGAATCTTCTGCAGCTATTTTTGCTTGCCAGGATAGATATGAACTTAAGAGGTTGCTAGTTAAATGGAATAAAGTATCTCTTAGAGATAGAATGAGACCCGACCCTGCTTTTGCTACTTCAACTATATGTGTTCCCGATAAGGATTATTATGATTTTTCTGTTGATCCAGATATAATTACTTTGGTTGAATCTGATCCTTTCTATGGTTATGAATCTGAAACTGTTGTGGCACATCTTACTAAGTTAAATGATATAGCTGCCCTGTTTACTAATAATGAGAGATCGCGCTACCTTTATTTACTCAAAATATTTCCTTTATCATTAAAGGGTGATGCTAAGATATGGTTTAATTCTCTTGATCCTGGTTGTGTGTGTAGTTCCCAGGATATGATTTATTACTTTTCTGCTAAATATTTCCCTACTCATAAGAAACATGCTGCTTTGAGGGAAATATACAACTTCGTGCAAATTGAAGAAGAGAGTCTCCCACAAGCTTGGGGAAGGCTTCTCAAGTTACTTAATGCTTTGCCTGATGATCCTCTTAAGAAACCTGAAATACTTGATATCTTTTATAATGGACTAACTAATGCTTCCAGAGATTACCTGGATAATTGTGCTGGTTCTCTTTTCAGGGAAAGAACACCAGATGAAGCTGAAATTCTATTGAATAATATGTTGACAAATGAAAATAATTGGGCACCTCCTGAGACACCTCCTGAGCCAGCTCCAGAGCCAATTACTGAGCCTATTCCTAAACCAACTCCGAAGAAGAGAGGTGTTCTATTTCTCAGTCCCGAAGATATGCAAGAGGCAAAGAAATCTATGAAAGAAAAAGGTATTAAAGCTGAAGATGTTAAGAATTTACCTCCTATTAAAGAAATACATGGCCTTAATTTACCGCCTGTTGAAGAGGTATATGATCTCAACTACTTATTTACTGAAGAACCTCCCGACATCCCGACACAGGTAGTAAAGGTAAATTCTCTCTATAGATATGATAAAGCTGAAGTGCCTCCTACTAAAATTGCTAGTCAGTGCTTGCATGAGTTTGATGACTTTATGTTTAAGAAAGATGACTTTAATGCTTATTTTGGTAGACAATTAAAACAGAATACCTTTATGATTAAATGCTTGGGTGATTATATGGCTAATATTAGAGGTGAACTTAAACTTGTTAGCAAACATGCTTCTATGGTTACCATTCAAGTAGAACAAGTACTTAAAGCTCAGAAAGAAGTGCTTGATGAAATGAATAGTAAGAAAAACGATTATGCTGTTAGAGTGGCTACTAGAACTAGTAGAATGACTCGGGAATCTTTGTATCCTGAAGGCCACCCTAAGAGAATCGAGCAAGATTCTCAGAGAAATAATATTGATGTACCTAGTTCTTCTAAAAGGAAGAAAAATAAAAATGATAGGACTTTGCAAACTTCTAGTGAACCTATTGCTGAAACACCTGAGAATCCAAATGATATCTCTATTTCTGATGCTGAAACACAATCTGGTGATGAACATGAACCTAGTGAAAATGTTAATGATGATGTTCATGTTGATGCTCAACCTAGTAATGATAATGATGTAGAGATTGAACCTGCAGTTGATCTTGATAACCCACAATCAAAGAATCAACGATATAATAAAAGAGACTTCGTTGCTAGGAAACATAGTAAAGAAAGGGAACCCTGGGTTCAGGAACCCATGTCTATTCCTCCGAAACCATCCAAGAAAAAGGATGATGAGGATTTTGAGCGCTTTGCTAAAATGATTAGACCCATCTTTTTGCGTATGCGATTAACTGATGTGCTCAAAAAAAAATCCTTATGCTAAGTATATGAAGGATATCATTACTAATAAAAGAAAGATACCTGAAGCTGAAATTTCCACCATGCTTGCTAATTATACTTTTAAGGGTGGAATACCAAAGAAACTTGGAGATCCCGGAGTACCTACTATACCATGCTCCATTAAGAGAAATTATGTTAAAACTGCGTTATGTGATCGTGGAGCCGGTGTCAGTGTTATGCCTCTCTCTTTATATCGTAGACTTGACTTGAATAAGTTGACACCTACTGAAATATCTTTACAAATGGCTAATAAATCAACTGCTATACCTGTCGGTATTTGTGAGGATGTGCCTGTTGTGGTTGCAAACGTTACTATTTTAACGGACTTTGTTATTCTTGATATTCCCGAGGATGATACTATGTATATTATTCTTGGAAGACCTTTCCTTAATACTGCAGGGGCTGTTATTGATTGCAACAAAGGCAATGCCACTTTTCATGTTAATGGCAATGAGCACACGGTACACTTTCCGAGGAAACAACCTCAAGTTTATAGTATCAACTCTATTGGAAAAATTCCATCGATTATATTTGGAGCTTTTGAATTTCCTCTCCCTACTGTCAAGAAAAACTATGATATTCTTATTTTTTGGGATTTTCATATCCCCGTTGAGGTAACTTAGTGTCATTCGAAATTTCTCCAGTTCCGTGATTATTAAGAATGAGTTTGTTAACAAGACTTGATCAACCTTGTTAGTGGGTTCATTCTGATGATCACGAGATGGATGAAACTAGAAGCACAACCTTCTGTACCCTCTTTACATTTTCTGTTATTTAGTACTCCCTCCGTTCTGATTTACTCGTCGTGGTTTTAGTTCAAATTTGAACTAAAATCACGACAAGTAAATCGGAACGGAGGGAGTAGAAATAAAGTAAAATAGTATTTTTCTGTCTGTTTCCTGACTTATCCGTGCAATATAAAAATACCCCGAAAATAAAAGTCCTCAGAATGCCATGCCAATTTAATATGATTTTTTCAGGAATATTTGAGGATTTACTGTGCAAAAATCACCGTGGGCGGAGCTTCCACCTGGTCACGAGGGTGGAGGGCATGCCCTACCCCCTGGGCGCGCCCCCTGCCTCGTGGGCCCATGGTGGCCCTCCTCGACTTATCCCTACACCCATCTTCTTCCTCTGCCTCACACAAACACAAAAAACCAACTCAAGCACGAGTTCCAGCCCCCGTTGCTGTGATTTTCGATCTCCTTGCTCAAAGCACCTCTCACAAAACTGCTTGGGGAGATTGTTCCTTGGTATGTGACTCCTCCATTGGTCCAATTAGTTTTTGTTCTAGTGCTTTATTCATTGCAAATTTGTGCTGCATAGGTGACCATGTTCTTGAGCTTGCATGTCAAATTTTTATGGTTCCAAGTAGTTCCAATGCTTTATATAGGCTGTAGGCACTTGTGGGAGTTGTTACTATCAATTTTATTGAAGTTGGTTCACTTTTATTTGAAGTTACTAAAAATTTCAGATTGTTTCAGAAAATAATGAAGAGACTTTTGAGGGGCTCGTCGAGCCAAAGCTCGAAGGAAAATTAAAAGGAAGAAGAGCAGAAGCCCAAATTTAATTTGCCTCGCACCGCGGAGGTCCGGCCGTGTGAATGGCCTTCCAATGACCTTTTGAGGAGAGCCGGGATTTATGAGGATTTCTATTTATTGATTGAGAACGTCGGCCTCACCGACTTCCTCCGCGACCAACGTCATCAGTATCTCTTACTCACAAATACTTTTGTGCAAAACTTCTACTTTTTCCCTAAGAAATCACCTCCAACAGTAGAATTTCATTTATATGACGTTGTTAAAGAGATGACATTAGCTGAATTCTGCGAGGTTTGCAGAATACCCTTCGAGGGCACCTTAGATAAACCCCACAGTAACGAAGTAGAAGCTTTTATTAACACTATCATTGTGGGAGAAACCAGGAAGGTTTCCGATGCAAGGATCACTAGCATACATTTTCCTGTTTTACGCTACTTTGCCTTATTTGCTAGTCGTTGCTTGATTGGACGCGGAAACTGTGGGAACCTTAGTATTCCTAATATTATTATTTTGCTCCATAGTTTATACCGCAATAACTCTGTTATTATGGGTGGAATTGTTGCTAGATGGTTAAGTCTGAACCTTACTAAGGGCCCCATCTTTGGAGGAATTTATGCTTCACGCCTAGCTGAACATTTTGAAATACATATTAGGCATGAGGAGAAAGAAGAAACAACACTGCCTCGTGCTTATTTAGATTATAAGAGTATGATAGCGCATGAATTTCTTGTTAAGAGTCGCGAAGGGGAGCTCAAATACATATTATCTTTGATAAACATCACCTTGAGACTATTACTTTGTCTGCTCCTTATTTGTTTAACTTATCTGCAGGTCCTCACATTGTTCCGTGGTCGGCTGTTCAAGCCTATCGGAATCTTGCACCAGCCCCGAAACCTGAGCCACAAGATGAGCCTCCACGACTGTCTGTTTATTCTTGGGATCCAGAGGAGGTTGCCAGCCAGTGGCAGCCGGAGCCTTCTTCGTCACAGTATGACCCCAGCTTCACCTACGAGTATCCGCCAGGCTATCCCTGGCAATAGACCAACTTAGGCCAAAAGCCTAAGCTTGGGGGAGTACGTATTTCCCACCGACATTACATTTATGTTCACACACACTCATTGCTAGATGTCGGTGCTCATACTCTTTCACTGTAATATCCATGCTAGTTTATTTCCTTTTTCCTGCTTTCTTCTTGTGTGTTTGATAAACCTTAAGAAAAAACAAAAAAAATTAGTAGTAGTTTATTTCTTTGCTGTAGTAATTAAAAGGAAAACCCAAAAATATTTCCCGTTCTTCTTTTGCTTGTTGGGAGCTTTCTCGTGTAAATAGTCTTTATTTATTTTCCTTTCTTTGGGGGTCGAGAAGACTATATTGAAAATGCTTAGTGGCTCTTATATGCATGATTGTTTATTTAACTTAGAGCCCATATTACTTGTCTTCTCTCTTGAGTTGAATGCTTGCAGATTCCAGCTTAGTCCAATGCACGTGCACTCTTATTACTATACACATCATTCGGTCGTGCAAGTGAAAGGCAATAATGATGATATATGATGGACTTATTTGGATGAGAAAAGCTAGTATGAACTCAACCTCTCTTGTTTTTGTAAATATGATGATTCATCGTTCCTGAGTCAGCTATTATGAAGAGAACATATTTGCAATGACATTTAGAGATTATAGTTGCTTGTGCCATGCTTGATTAGCTATGAGTTATAATGGTTTACCTTGCGTGCCAACATGCTATTAGAATGATTATGATGTGGTATGATGGGATGGTATCCTCCTTTAAATGAATTGAGTGACTAGACTTGGCACATGTTCACGCATGTAGTTGAATCTAATCAACATGGCCTTCATGATATTTATGTTCATGGTAGATTATATCCTACTCATGCTTGTATTTGGTGTAAATTAATTTTAATGCATGTTTACGACTGTTGTCGCTCTCTCAGTTGGTCGCTTCCCAGTCTTTTGCGAGCCTTCACTTGTACTAAGCGGGAATACTGCTTGTGCATCCAAACTCCTTAAACCCCAAAGTTGTTCCATATGAGTCCACTATACCTTCCTATATGCGGTATCTACCTTCCCTTCCAAGTAAATTTGTATGTGCCAAACTCCAAACCTTCAAATGAAATTCTGTTTTGTATGCTCGAGCAGCTCATGTTTCAACTAGGGCTGCCCTTATCTTCCATGTTAGGCGGTTATTCTCAAGAGGAGTGGACTCCGCTCCTCATTCACGAGAAAAATGGCTGGTCGCCGGGATGCCCAGTCCCATGCTTTATGCAAACTAAATCAAAATAATCGCAAACAAAACTCCCCCTGGGACTCGTTGAATGTTGGAGACACTCGTTGTTTCGAGCAAGCCATGGATTGATGCTTGTGGAGGAGGGGGAGTGTAAACTTTACCATTCTATTTGGGAACTGCCTATAATTTGTTTAGCATGGAAGATATCATCATCTCATAGTTGTTGCGTTGACAGCAAAAGTATGCCGCTCAAAATGTTATTCAATCTCTCTTTTAAAACCGAGCTCTGGCACCTCTGCAAATCCCTGCTTCCCTCTGCGAAGGGCCTATCTATTTACTTTTATGTTGAGTCATCACCCTTCTTATTAAAAAGCACCCGCTGGAGAGCACACTGTCGTTTGCATTCATTTTTTTGGTTTATATTGGGTATGACTTTACTGGATCCCTTTTACCATGAATTACAATGTTTAGCCAGTCCTTGATCTTTAAAGGTGCTCTGCATTTATGTTTTGCGGTCTCAGAAAGGGCTAGCGAGATACCATTTTGTTATATCATGTTATGATTATTTTGAGAAAGTGTTGTCATCAAAGTTTTATTATTATGGCTCGCTAGCTGATTATGCTATTGATATGAGTAATTGTGAGACCTGCATGTTATTGTGAGTATGGTTAGTTCATAATAATTGCTGAAACTTGAATGCTGGCTTTTCATGTTTACAACAACAAGAGCAAACCGAGTTTGTAGAAGTTTTTCTTTTTCTCTTTCAGTTTGTCAACTGAATTGCTTGAGGACAAGCAAGGGTTTAAGCTTGGGGGAGTTGATACATCTCCGTCGTATCTACTTTTCCAAACACTTTTGCCCTTGTTTTGGACTCTAACTTGTATGATTTGAATGGAACTAACCCGGACTGACGTTGTTTTCTGCAGAATTGCCATGGTGTTGTTTTATGTGCAGAAAATAAAAGTTCTCGGAATGACCTGAAACTCCACGGAACACCTTAGAAAAAACAATAAAAAATCCTTCCCAAAGATGAAGACCGGGGGGCCCACACCCTGTCCACGAGGGTGGGGGGCGCCCCCCTGGGCACGCCCCCTACCTCGTGGGCCCCTGGTGGCCCTCCGGTGCCAACTCCAACTCCATATATTGGCTTTCGGGGAGAAAAAAATCAGGGAGAAGAAATCATCGCGTTTTACGATACGGAGCCGCCGCCAAGCCCTAATCTCTCTCGGGAGGGCTGATCGGGAGTCCGTTCGGGGCTCCGGAGAGGGGGATTCGTCGCCGTCGTCATCATCAACCATCCTCCATCACCAATTTCATGATACTCACCGCCGTGCGTGAGTAATTCCATCGTAGGCTTGTTGGACGATGATGGGTTGGATGAGATTTATCATGTAATCGACTTAGCTTTGTTAGGGTTTGATCCCTAGTATCCACTATGTTCTGAGATTGATGTTGCTATGACTTTGCTATGCTTAATGCTTGTCACTAGGGCCCAGTGCCATGATTTCAGATCTGAACCTAATATGTTTTCATGAATATATGTGCGTTCTTGATCCTATCTTGCAAGTCTATAGTCACCTACTATGTGTTATGATCCGGCAACCCCGAAGTGACAATAATCGGGACCACTCCCGGTGATGACCATAGTTTGAGGAGTTCATGTATTCACTATGTGCTAATGCTATGTTCTGGCTCTCTATTAAAAGGAGGCCTTAATATCACTTAGTTTCCAATAGGACCCCGCTGCCACGGGAGGGTAGGACAAAAGATGTCATGCAAGTTCTTTTCCATAAGCACGTATGACTATATTCGGAATACATGCCTACATTACATTGATGAATTGGAGCTAGTTCTGTGTCACCCTATGTTATGACTGTTACATGACGAACCACATCCGGCATAATTATCCATCACTAATCCGGTGCCTACGAGTTTTCCATATACTGGTTCTCGCTTATTTACTTTTCTATTGCTACTGTTACAATCACTACAAAAATACCAAAAACATTACTTTTGCTATCTTTACTTTTGTTACCGTTACCACCACTATCATATTATTTTGCTATTAAACACTTTGCTGCAGATACTAAGTTTCCAGGTGTGGTTGAATTGACAACTCAGCTGCTAATACTTGAGAATATTCTTTGGCTCCCCTTGTGTCGAATCAATAAATTTGGGTTGAATACTCTACCCTCGAAAATTTGGGTTGAATACTCTATACATGTTCTAGTGACATGTATCTTGATTGTAAAAACAATGCTTTTGATAATAAAGGCTATATTTATGCTTTTGTCCGTAAAGTACTGTAGTGCCTCCTGTGCGGCCGCTTATGTATATATGTATATAACCTGAAAGTTTGCAGTCGTCGGCTTCAGCCCCCTCGCACATAATGCGCGGGTGTTTGGCAAAGCGCGTAATCACACTTGATCCAACGTCTTGGTCCGTTAAGGAGGTGGTAGCGCGGCGAACAAGGCAATAAGACTATATAGCTTTAACACTTTCACTTAGCCATAGGAGTTTGACAGTGGGGCTACTATATAGCCCCGTGTATGTCCGTGTTCATCCGACTACGGCGCATTTACATACATGACCGGGAAACCGGTCCTTCATTAATGCGGAGGAATAGCAAAGATTCCGCTGAGTCATCGAGTGGTTGACCAGTCTCTCGGTTTATCATGATAGTCAGTTTTCAGCTTTCTCTACTGAGGTGCTCATCCGGATGAACCATGACACAATTGCAGTAGTTCTCCCGGTGCCACCTTAGCCGATATAGTGGAACGTAAGGTAGCAAAACACAGGAGCCGGGCAAACCCAACTATTAGCCAAAGACATGATTCGGAGCTGATGCATATAAGGCCAAACTCGCGACACCGAACACTCCCGAAGGTATTCGGACTTTACAACATATACTGGGCTGAGTACCGCCCTCGATAATGAGCCCTGAATTTCCAGGTACGTGCATTAATCAGGCGCGATGAAAGGGCGGCTGTGGTGAGAGCATAGATCCCAAAAACACATTGGTTGCTGCCCTTGTAACGTCTGTTTTAGATCGGCAAATCATAGGCTTGCCAATAACGCCGGTACCTCTCTTGGTCATTTTAAGTACCAGGAGGGTGTGGGCCAACAAAAGACATTAAAAAAGGTTTACACAGGGTCTTAATCTAAAAAGAAACCTTGGAACGGGGCCCTGCTGTATGTCTGCACCTTTGTCTCCGTTGTGCCGTATCCTGGAAGGGTATAGCACGATGGTCATCTGTAAAATAATGAACCGTGAAAATTTTATATCTTGAGTGTAAATACGGTCGGGCCGAACTATGGGCCTTTGGCATGCGGGCAGCCCCTAGCACCACATATGGGGGCATAGCCATTAATCAAGCTCAGATTTACCTGGGCTGTTACAACTAGTGGTCCACCGGACACGTCTAGCCATGTCCGTGGTCTCGAAGACCGATTAGTTACTCGGGTTGGGGAGGCCGTTCAGTGGTTCGGCTGCTAGAGCCGCCATGTAGTCTTCCACGCGAAGAGAACGCTCTATGTTTCCGCTGATAGTGATGACACTGCATGGACCGGGCATCTTAAGTTTGAGATAAGCGTAATGCGGTACTGCGTTGAAACGACCAAAGGCCGTTCTTCCGAGTAGTGCGTGATAGCCGCTCCGTAACGGAGCGATGTCGAAGATCAGTTCTTCACTTTGAAAGTTGTTGGGAGAACTGAATACAACCTCCAACGTCAAAGAGCCCGTGCAGTGGGCCTCCACGCATGGTATTACTCCTTTAAAGGTAGTACTACTTTGGTTGATTCTTGATGGGTATATCCCCATCTTGCAGACGGGTGTCCTGATATATCAGACTGAGACTGCTGTCGCCGTCCATGAGGACTCAGGTGAGATGGTATCTGTCAATTATTGGGTCGAGCATCAATGCCGGATACTAGTAGGATGATCCCTGCGATCGAAAGTGATTGGGCAGGCCGACCATGGATTGAATTTGGGGGCGAATGGTTATACAACGTATACGTCCTGGAGTGCGCATTTGCGCTTCCCCTTTGGTATGTGGGTGGCATAAATCATGTTCACTGTTTTGACCTCTGGTGGAAATTTTTTCTGTCCCCCAGTGTTTGGTTGGCGAGGTTCGTCCTCGTCTTCACTTGGCGGCTCTTTCCCCTTGTGTTCGGCGTTTAGCTTGCCGGCCTGCTTGAAGACCCAGCATTCTCTGTTGGTGTGATTCGCAGGTTTCTCGGGGGTGCCATGAATCTGACAGGATCTGTCTATAATTTTATTGAGGCTGGACGGTCCATCTCTACTGCCTTTAAATGGATTTTTCCGTTGACCAGGTCTAGAGCCCCTGAATCCGGCATTTGCCGCTGTGTTATCTGGGTTGTCTTCATTATTTCGATGCTTGTTTTTATTGTGTCGCGGTTCTCCATTGCCATCCCTGATTTCGGATGTGCCTGGGTCGCTGGTGCCGCTGCAGGCCGACCAACTGTCCTTTCCAGTGCAAAAGCGGGTCATAAGAGTTGTTAGGGCTGCCATTGTCCTCGGTTTTTCCTGGCCGAGGTGTCTGGAAAGCCATTCGTCGCGGACACTGTGTTTGATAGCTGCTAGGGCTTCAGCATCCGGACAGTCGACGATTTGGTTCTTATTGGTGAGAAATCTATTCCAAAGCTTAGGGCTGACTCTCCGGGTTGTTGGATTATGTGACTTAAATTGTCTGCATCCGGAGGTCGGACATATGTTCCTTGAAAATTAGCCCTGAAAGCATCCTCGAGTTCCTCCCAACTTCCAATTGAATTTTCGGGGAGGCTCTTCAACCAGTGCCGAGCTGGTCCTTTCAACTTGAGGGGCAGGTATTTGATGGCGTGGAGATCATCTCCGCGAGCCATATGGATGTGAAGAATAAAGTCCTCAATGCAGACTGCAGGGTCTGTTGTTCCATCATATGCATCGATGTGTACGGGTTTAAACCCCTCTGGAAATTCATGATCCAGCACCTCATCGGTGAAGCTCAGGGGGTGTGCGGCGCCCCTGTACTTGGATGTGTCGAGGCATGGGTCCGATGGTTGTAGTGTTCGGTGTTAATTTTGAGGTGTTAGTTGATTAGTATAAACGGTTTGGTGGCCGTGATCTTGCATAGGAACATGTTTACTAGATACATAGATGGACCTGGCCATACCAGCTCTTTTGCCCAGGTGCTCACGTAGATCGTGTGCATACTTGTGTGCGGCATGATTAGCTACTCTGTCTCGGCCATGGGGTGGTCGGTCTGGCAGATTGGTCGTGTTGTTTTTCGGTGGAATGGGCGCTATAGCCTCATCGTCGAATTCAGGAAGCATCTTGTGTTTTGGGTAGCTCTTTGTGTGGCGATCACCGCCGTATGTTTCATCAGTGTCGAGCACCTTGTTCCATCTGTGGTTGAGCGTATCCTGCGCGGCTTTAAGCCATTGCTTCTGCTTCTTCAAGCTCCTCGCGGTGGCAATAAGCCTTTTGTAGAGCTGCCCTTGTTCCAAGTGCTTTTTCAGGATGATGCGTGCATCGTCGTCCGGACTATTCTCCTCTTCGGAGACAAGTTTATAAGTTTTGTCTTCAGCATCACTGTGACCGGACAGCGGCCCCGGACTGTGTTCGCCGTCCCCTGGCTCATCCTGTTCCATCACTGGGTCAATCGGGTCGTCGTTATCTTTAGCGTCGTCCGGGGTATTATTCTTTCTTGCGTCGTTATCACTGTTTTTGCTATGGCGGGCTTTAGAGCGGCGCCGCTAACATCGGCACTTGGTTTGCTTCCCAAGGGGATTATCCTCGCCATTGCTTTCTCTGGGTGTGTCCACCATATATATATCATATGATGAGGTGGCTTTCCAGCGCCCTGGGGGTGGTGGTTCCTGTTCTTCTCCGGCATCGTCGTCCATACCGTCGATGTCTTCAGAGTCGAAATCAAGCATGTCGGTTAAGTCATCGACAGTGGCTATTAAGTGGGTGGTGGGTGGGTAACGAATTCCTCTATCGTCTGCTTCCCACTCGAGCCGGACATAGTTCGGCCAAGAGTCTCCTGACAGGGAGAGGGATTTTAACGAGTTTAGTACGTCGCCCAAGGGCGAGTGCTGAAAGATATTCATGGAGCTAAACTCCATGATCGGTGCCTAGTCAGATCCCATGGCCACGGATGCGTGCGGTTCGGAGCCTATGGACGGAGACGAGTCCGAGGGTCCAATGACACAGACCTCCTTGGAAGTGAAATCTATGTTCGGCTCTACGCCACAGAGTGTGTAGCCTCCATGGTGGGGTCCATCCTCCCGTCCTTGGATGGCATGATCTACTCCGGATTTAAAGCCGGGGCAGCTACAGGTGTGATCTCCTGTTCACCGTCCGATGTCAGATCTAGGTCATGCTCATCACGACTATAGGGTGTACCTATCATGGGCTCGAATCCGTGGAAGATCAAGTCTCCATGGATGTCGGTAGTGTAAATAAAGCTTCCAAACTTGACCTGATGTCCAGGGGCGTAGCTATCTATCTGCTCTAGATGGCCAAGCGGGTTGGCCCGCAGTGCGAAGCCACCGAATACGAAGATCTGTCCGGGGAGGAAAACCTTGCCCCGGACCGCATCATTGTAGATGATTTAAGGATCCATCAAGCCTTACCATGACGACACAGTGGACCACTCAATGAAAGCGCCAATGTCGGTGTCAAAACCAGTGGATCTCGGGTAGGGGTTCCCGAACTGTGTGTCTAAGGCTAATGGTAATAGGAGGCGGAGGACACGATGTTTACCCAGGTTTGGGGCCTCTCTATGGAGGTAATACCCTACTTCTTGCTTGATTGATCTTGATGATATGAGTATTACAAGAGTTGATCTACCACGAGATCATAGAGGCTAAACCCTAGAAGCTAGCCTATGATTCTGATTGTTGTTGTCCTATGGACTAAACCCTCCGGTTTATATAGACACCGGAGGGGGGGCTAGGGTTGCACAGAGTTGGTTACAGAGAAGGAAATCTACATATCTAAATTGCCAAGCTTGCCTTCCACGCAAAGGAGAGTCCCACCCGGACACGGGGCGAACTCTTCAATCTTGTATCTTCATAGTCCAACAGTCTGGCATAAGCATATAGTCCGGCTATCCGAGGATTGCCTAATCTAGGACTCCCTCACGCACTCCTCAGGTGACTTGCTGGTGGTGCACTGGTGTCATCCGACCATGTTGGAGCCCATGGTGCAGCCCCACATCATCGTTGTCTCCAACTCCCGCGAACCCCGTGTTCTGCAGCCGCTGGAGAGGCTAGTTCCGGCCACGTCTGAACACCCCTGCCCAAACCATGGTACGGGCAGGTGCGCCTCGACCCCCTCTCTCTTCCTATCCCTCTGGTTCTGGCCGCCGGGCACTCCTCGCCGGAGAACACGACGGAGAAGCGCCACCCTCCTCTGTTTCTCTCTCTCCCTTCGACCTGATGTGTGGGGCCCGCGGTCAGCCTCACAGCTCACACCCGAAGTGGTATGAGTGGTGGCGTATTCCAGGAATACACCATCGACGTCACCGCCTGGTTTTCTTTTTATTCAAACTAATTCAAATTTTGACTAGAAACTTTGATCTATTGTAACTTTTTAACCATAAGTCCAAATGAGTTGATTCTTTTTGCATTGTGTTCTTATTGAAAAGATCTAGCAGCACATCAAAGATGAGAAATTTCTCTGCTATCTAGATTTTCTAGTAATTTTTAGAAGTGTTCCTGGTATTTTATTTTTGTGATTTTAATTGTTTTCAGAAGGAGAAGGTTGTCTTGAAGAGACCCAGGAGGAGTGTGAAGCTCCTCTGAACTAAGGCAAGCCTCGCCAACACTTTCATGGTGTCATTGCAATATTCATGGTTTTCCAACTTGAAAATGAGTTATTTCTTGCAGATACTTATTTAATGAATAATGCTTGTGTTAGTTATTTTGTCATGGGTAAGATGTTTAGTTTACAGAAGTGAGTACCTAGACTAGTGTGAGCAAGCATGAGTAGTTTGACTATGTGGTTTTTGCTATGACTATGATATGACTAGCATCGATATTATTTTCTTATGGGAATGTTTGTTTTCATTTGGTAAATGATAAAACTAAAAAATGATGAGTGCTAATAACCAGTGAGAAAGAATCATTAAAGTTTAGTGATGATTTGTGCAAGTAGAATTTTTGATGATGTTGATCTATTTATTCTAAGTGATATGTGATGCATGTTGTATAGTTGCATGATCATGGCATATGGTGACTCAAGAATTTTTATTTCAAGTTAAACCTGATGTTAATTGAACTTGAACATAAAGTTGATCGGATCATGGTGCCACTGAATCGAGTTTTTCCTAGTGCAACCACATTTTCCTTTATGGGAAGGCCTTTAATCAGTCCGTTGTCATGCCTCTGGTCGGTGCCTCCAACGAGGGAAGGTTATGGGCGTGCGATACCCTGGCCTGGTAAGTAGACATAACCTTGTGTGCCTGTTGTTGATGTTGTTATGGTACCTTGTCCTCGTTTGGGACCGTTTGAGTTTTGCCATGACAATGTCCGTTGATGCCTTTGCTAGGCACGGGGCCACCCATGACTTAGCCTAGTGGGGAGTTAGTCGAAGTGGCCGAGAGAGTGTCATGGCAATGGGGGAGTTCCGTCTGAATGCCGTTGGTCCACCCAAATGGGAGTGCGAGGCCATGGGTTCCGTGGTGTGGGTACAGTGTGCTACCTCTACAGAGTGTATTTAATCCATCAATAGCCGCGTCCTCGGTTATGGACACAACTCATGAGTAAGTCACACCATGGATCAATGTTAATAAATGATCTTGCACACTAAGTCATTTGTTTGGCACTGGTTATGTGATGATGAGATCAGTGAGACTGATGTTGTGGAAACCAAAGTGTTGGTTTTTGATTGTGATCTGGTAGTGATCACCATTTGGTTATGAGGTAACCCTTTGGTAAGAGAGTCTGAGGGAATCGGTGCACAAGTTTGGTTGTATGGCATGAGTAGTTTTCACCTGCATTTAACTTGATTAAATGTCATGATATTGTTTGCCATTATGTTGATGATTGTTGTGATCTTGCAAGTACATTCAATGTAGTGACATGGCGTGTTATGCCAGCTTTCAGGAAAGTCTAACCGGATCGGAGTGCTGACGTGTCTAGATCGTGTGCACATCAGTGTCACTGTGCTATGGAGTCCCGCTTCGTCGTTGTCCCGCTGTCGCGTAATTGTCGTGATCGAGGCCCCTTTATGTTCACTAAATAATGTACATATTGTTCAGGCGCATCGTGTGTGCCGCTTGGCCTTGCTACTTGATGTAATATCGCACTATGTTTCCGCTAGCATCAATAAAGTGGTTGTTTTCTGTACCAAGATGTTGTGTGTTGCCAGAAGACTTGATCTTTGGGCTGGCAATGCAAGGTAAACCGGTTGCTCTGAGCTGGGGTGCCACAACCCCCACCAGCTTAGGGTTTGGCATACCACAAAACAGAGGAAACAGACTTCTCTTTGAACACTTACGGTCAAAATGGGTTCATGTTCATTGGGAGGGGTCTGGCATACCGCACAACGGACAAAACAAACTTCTCTCCAGCTTCCTATGGTTGAAACAGGGTCCTGTTCATCGGGAGGGCTGTGGTGTACGGCAAAACAGAAAGAAACAGACTTCCCTCCAACCACCTACGGTCAAAACGAGGGTCCTCTTCTTCAAAAGGGGTGTGGCGTACCGCAAAACGGGACTCCATGGGCTAATGTTCATCACCGTCTACTTCCTCCCCCTCCATGAGGTACTATTCATCTGCAATTGCCTATGGCCTCCATGGGCTACTGTTCATCCACCCCAACCGGTTGGGGTGTGGCGTACTGCGGCACGGCCTCCTCGATCGTTCATGGTCATGCTCATCTGATAACCCACAAGTATAGAGGATCGCAAAAGTTTTTTAGGGTAGAGTATTCAACCCCAATTTATTGATTCGACGCAAGGGGAGCCAAAGAATATTCATGAGTATTAGCAGTTGAGTTGTCAATTCAACCACACCTGAAAGACTTAATATCTACACCAAAGTATTTAGTAGCAAAGTAGTATGATAGTAACGGTAACGGTGGCAATAGCAACATTAGCAGTTGTGTAGTGATTGTAACAGCAGTAGCAATGAAAGTAACTCGGCAAAGATCAATATGTGAAAAGCTCGTAGGCAATGGATCAATGATGGATAATTATGTCGGATGGCATTCATCATGTAATAGTTATAACCTAGGGCGACACGGAACTAGCTCCAATTCATAAATGTAATGTAGGCATATATTTCATATGTAGTCATACATGCTTATGGAAGAACTTGCATGACATCTTTTCTCCTACCCTCCCATGGCAGCGGAGTCCATAAGGAAACTAAGGTATATTAAGGCCTCCTTTTAATAGAGAACCGGAACAAAGCATTAGCACTTAGTGAATATATGAACTCCTCAAACTACGATAATCATCGGAAAAAATCCCAATTATTGTCACCTTGGGGTATGCGGATAATAACTCGTAATAGGCGTCTACAACTTGCAAGATTGGATCAAGAACACACATATATTCATGAAAACATAATAGGTTAATATATGAAATCATGGCACTCAGGTCCTAGTTACAAACATTAAGCATAGCAAAGTCATGTCAATATCAATCTCAGAACATAGTGGATACTAGGGATCCAGCAGGGGCGGACCTAGAAAAAACTTGAGAGGGGCAAGAATGTATGGCCATATACATGAACCAACATGGAAGGCATTCATATATACCAAAATCTAGACATAATCATAACATTCTTCACATGGTAACGAGTTCATTAAAAAGTGTGAGAAAACTAACCATTTAAGCTGAAATGAATTATATCAATATGACAATATATTCTTCCGAAGTTCCAAAAGAGAACATTGACACATTGTTCAAATAATATAACTTACAACCTACAGGAATATAAACATGAAATCGAGGGAGAATGGAAACACTAACAAAGGTCGGTATTACAAAAGAAAAGAGATTTAGCACATTACCTTTTGTTTCATCACACGATGATCTTTCACCACATGAAAACATTAATTATCACCTCGTTAGGGAATTTTATTTAACAATTCTTGTTCTACAAATTAAACAAGTCAATGGCTCGTAAAATCATCACTAGAATGTTAAATGAATTGCCATATTAGAAGTCCAGGCGCCTTGAAGTTGTTGATTTTTTCTAAACCGCTCCATTAACTTCCCTACAATTAAAACTGAAATGTTTAATGAACTGTCATATTGCCATCTAAATGCTCTTGTATTTATTTATGGAGGGAGTTCATTTACATGTTGAAAATTGTTTGAACAGACCTGATAATTCAAATCAGTGAACAAGGTTTTCTTTCAAGAATACATGGTTTCTGACTTAGAGTTGCAAAGGAACAAAAAATGCATAGAAGAGAACCCTAGATGACATATACGGCTGACCTCTTGCCATCAAACAAAATTAGGGGATTGCGGAATTGGGACTTGGCAATGGGACTAGGTTGAGCCGTCATCATACAAATCCACAAGGGATGGACAGAAAGGCGACGGCAAGTCGACGATTGCCTGCAGCGTCTGCGCGAGCGATGAGGCGGCCAGTGCGCAACCAAGCGAGGGGCGAGGTCAGAGATTTCATCTCATTTTTCCCTGAGGGAAAAGGAATACCATCTCGTTTGTTTGTGTATGTGAAGTTGTATCGCTAGGCAAGGAACGCACGCTGCAACAATTCTCTCTTTTTTGATGAGCCACTTTTTTAGAGTTAGACATGGGCTTTATAAAAATACAGAAGATATTGGGCTGAGTGGGGGCAAAGTATTTTGACAAGTGGGGCACACGAGTATACTCATGACAAAGTATACGCAAATCAAAAAATTGAGTGGGGGCAGCGGCCCCCGCAGCCTTCAACGCAGGTCCGCCCCTAGGATCAAGCCCTAAAAACACTAACTCGATTACATGATAAATCTCATCCAACCCATCACCGTCCAGCAATCCTACAAAGGAATTACTCACTCCCGGCAGTGAGCATCATGAAATTGGCGATGGAGGAAGGTTGATGATGATGATGGTGACAGACTCCATCCTCCCGGAACACCGAACGGACTCCAGATCAGCCCTCCTGGTGAAGAACATGAGGTGGCAGCGGCTTTGTGTCGTAAAATGCGATGAATCCTTCTCTCTGATTTTTTTCTCCGCAAATAGGTATATATGGAGTTGGAGTTTGGGTTGCCGGAGGTCCAGGGGGCACAAGCTCACCAGGCGTGCCCTGGGGGGTGGGCACGCCCCCTGAGCTTATGGCTCCTGGGTGGACCCCCTCTGGTATATTTTTCCGCCAATATTTTTATATATTCTACAAAAATTCTCCATAAATGTTCATGTCAATCCAAGAACTTTGATTTCTGCACAAAAACAACACCATGGCAATTCTGGTGAAAACTACGTCAGTCCAGGTTAGTTTCATTCAGATCATGAAAATTAGCGTCCAAAACAAGGGCAAAGAGTTTGGAAAAGTAGATGCGATGGATACGTATCAACTCCCCCAAGCTTAACCCATTGATTGTCCTCAAGCAATTCAGTTGACAAACTGAAAGTGACAAAGAAAAACTTCTACAAACTCCGTTTGATCTTGTTGTTGCAAATATGTCTAACCAATGTTCAGGTTTTCAGCAATGATTATGAACTAACCATATTCACAATAACACTTAAGTCTCACATTTACTCATATCAATGACATAATCAACTAGCGTGCAATAATAAGATATCTCGGATGACAACACTTTTCTCGAAACAATCATGATATAATGGTATCCCACTAGCCCTTTCCGAGACTGCAAAACATAAATACAGAGCACCCCTGAAGATCAAGCGCTGACTAGACATTATAATTCATGGCAAAAGAGACCCAGTCACACTCATACTCAACATCAACTAAAAACAAAGCATATAAATGACAATAGTGCTCTCGAGTTGGTGCTTTAATGAGAAGATGATGACTCAACAATAAAAATAAATAGATAGGCCCTTTGTTGAGGGAAATAGGGATTTGGAGAGGTTCCAGAGCTCGAAGCCTTTAAAAAAGAGATGAATATAATTTTGAGAGGCATGCTTACATTGTCAACATAATGATAACCCACAAGTATAGGGGATCGTTTGTAGCCTTCTTTGATAAATAAGAGTGTCAAACCCAACGAGGAGCTAAAGGTAGAACAAATATTCCCTCAAGTTTTATCTACTACCGATACAACTCTACGCACACTTGACGTTTGCTTTACCTAAAACAAGTAGGAAACTATTTTGCAAGAATAAAACTACGAGTACTTTACGAGAATGAAACTACGGATAAATTGCAAGTGAATACAAGTGGATAGCTTTTGTCAACAAGAAAGTCACTTGTCCCTAGGCAAACGATAACAAGTACCGGTAATCATTCTTGTAATTTTATATGAGGGAGAGGCATGAGCTAACATATATTCTTTCTCTGCTTGGATCATATGCACTTATGATTGGACCCCTAGCAAGCATTCGCAACTACTAAAGGTCATTAAGGCCATCAAACCCAACCATAGCACTATGTATCAAGTCTTCTTTACTCCCATACGCCATAACCCACTTATCCGCTTGCTGTCACCCCCGCAACACTACCAATAAGCAAACCATGGACATAATGCAACACCCTACAGCAGGAGCCCCTCATGTTTGTGCGAGACGGAGGGTACCGTAGGACAACACCATAAATAAAATGTACAATCATACCAACCAAGATCACGATTAACCCACATGACAAAACAAATCTACTCAAACATCATAGGATAGCCAAATATCATTGGGAAATAATATATGGAGTTGAGCACCATGTTTAAGTAGAGATTACAGCGGGGAGAAGGGGTGTTATAGTGCTACATAGAGGGGGAGAAAGTTGGTCTTGACGGTAGCAAGATTGTTGATGTAGATCGCCATCATGATCCTAGCCCCAGCGATGCTCCGGCACCACTGGGAGAGAGGGGGAGAGAGCCCCCTCCTTCTTCTTCTTCCTTGGCCTCCCCCTAGATGGGAGGAGGGTTCCCCCCTCTGGTCCATGGCTTCCATGGCGGTGGAGGGGCAGGAGCCCCTCCGAGATTTTATCTCCCTCTCGGTTCTCTTCTATTTTG
Source organism: Triticum aestivum (assembly GCF_018294505.1). NCBI lineage: Eukaryota > Viridiplantae > Streptophyta > Magnoliopsida > Poales > Poaceae > Triticum > Triticum aestivum. The sequence continues at coordinate 485,627,012 of NC_057795.1, forward strand.
CGTTCCCCCAGATCTGGCCGAAAACCATTTCTTATATTCCGGGAGATCTGTAACTCCAATTGCGCTGAAATTTTAACATGATTTTTTCCGGATATAAGTTTCCTTGCGCCTGAAGACACGTGGGTGCGCCTGGGGACTGGGGCGCACCCTGGTGTATCTTGGGGCCTGTGGGCCCCCGTTTACGTTGATTCCACCTCCCAAAATTCACAAATATTGCAAAATAATTCTTCGTAAATTTTTATTGCATTTGGACATTGTTTCATATGGATTTTCTGCAAAAAAAAACATGCAACAAACAGGACCTGGCACCGGGCACGAGATCAATATGTTAGTCCAAATAAATCATATAAAATGTTGCCAAAAGTGTATAAAAGTTGTATAATATTGGCATGAAACAATCAAAAATTATAGATACAATGGAGACGTGTCAGCATCCCCAAGCTTAATTCGTGCTCGTCCTCGAGTAGGTAAATGATAAAAAATATAATTTTTTATGTGGAATTCTACGTAGCATAAAGTTGATCATATATCTAATGATGGTATGAATATTACGACATAAGTGATTCAAAGCAATAGCCTATAATTTGACATAAAGACATCAATACTCAGGCATCCCAACAAACAATCGTGTCTTTCAAAATATCAACGATAAAGAAAGCTATCCCTACAAAATTATATAGTCTTGTCATGCTTTGTCTTCTTAACACAAAGTATTTATCATGCACAACCCCGATGACAAGTCGAGCAATTGGTTCATACTACTTAATGCGCTTTAGCTTTTTCAACCCTCACGCAACACATAAACACAAACCGTGGATATAGCACTATATGTGGAATAGAGTATGATGATAGGGGTAAATATAGAGAAGACACAAAAGTAAGAAAGTCTCACATCGACGCGGCTAACCAACAGGCTATGGAGATGCCCATCGATTGATATCAATGCGAGGAGTAGGGATTGCCATGCAAAGGATGCACTAAGAGCTATAAGTGTATGAAAGCTTAACATGAAAACTAAGTGGGGATCTGGGCAAGAGAGAGAGAGAGAGAAAGAAAGAGAAAGAGAGAGAGAGAGAGAGAGAGAGGACGACGAGGGAGAGAGGGGGTGAGCGAGTGGTGAGTGGCGGTCGGTGAGAGGAAAAGTCGAGGCGTCTTGGGGCCTTATCCCCTCGTCGGGGCATCGCCAGCAAGGTGGCTCGATGGGAGCCTCGCCCCTGCAGTGACGCGCCTGTGGAATAGGACGGGCGGCCGAGTGAGGGGTGAGCTAATAAGCTGGCGCGGCTGGGCCAAGGCCCAGGGGGCATGGGGATGTCTCCTTATTTTGTTTTTTAAAAAGTTTTCCATTTTATTTTTTTAAATCTTTCACCTATCTAATTTATTTTGTGTTATTTTAGTTTTACAAAATACAAAACTTCCACCTAAAACTGCACAATAAATTAGGTCACTACCACAAAAAGTTTGGCACATGAATAAATAACTTATATTTGTTTATTATTTAAAAGGCATTTAAATATTTGTTTTAACCCTTGTTTCAATTATTTTAGGGTATTTAAATACTTTAAAAAAAGTTGGTTCACCACCGATATTAATAGATGATTATTTGCCACATGATGAACATTTTAGTTTTCATGTTTGAGAAATTTTGAACTACACTCATAAATTGAATTCGAATTTGACTTTGATTTTTCATCAAGTGATAATTAGCTCAGTAAGCATGGAGACCTGGCACCATTAGGGTGAGGTTACTATAGCATGACATTGGGGATGTTACACCGCATTGCCAAATGGGCCATAGAGCTCCTTCCCTTCGAAATTGTGTACAAACCATGCCGAGTTATCAAATCTCATGTGCTGGCCGATTTCCTATCTGAATGGACAGAAGCCGAGCTCCCCCGGGAATACAATACATATTCACATTGGACAATGTACTTTGACGACTCTAAAATGTTAGCCAGACTTGGGGCTAGGGTGATCCTTACACCTCCCACGGGCGACAACATTCGATACATCCTACGGATCCTGTACACGGACTCTAACAACGCAGCCATATACGAGGCCATGTTGCACAGACTTCAGATGGCAACTTGAATGGGCGTACAGTGGCTCGAGGTGTGGGGCGACTTCAACCTTGCCATCTCCCAAGTCAATGGTGAATTCGACGCCAAAGACCCAAAAATGGCGGCATATAGAAATGTCGTCCTTAAAATATCAACCCAATTTGAAGGGTTAGAATTTCACGATGTCTCTAGAGACAGTAACCAAGCCACGGATTTCCTCGCCCGGCCGCATGGGTACTAAGCGTCACCCAGTCCCTAAAAACACCTTCTTGGAATGTCTCTTTAAGCCACTTGTGGTGTGGCAAGAGGGGGGAAATACCGCGATAGCCAATGGGCCCGAACAAATCATCCCTCTAGAAATTGATCTAGACGATGACATCATCAGTGTCTCAGAACTTGAGGAAACAGCTTCGGCTCACAAAGTCATGGACGTAATCGCACCATGGACCGAGCCCTTACTTGACTATCTTTTATGATAGGAGCTCCCTGAAGAGCAGACCAAGGGACGACGCATAGTCCGACGATCAAAGCCTACAAGGTCCATGTGGGTGAGCTATATAAGAAAACACTACTGAAGTCCTCCAAAGATGCATATCTGAGGAGGAGGGGCAATAACTCCTGGCTGACATAAACGCCGGCATGGGCGACCACCATGTGGCAGCTTAGGCGTTGGTAGGCAAGGCCTTCTGAGCAAGGTTTTTCTGGCCCACCACTCGCGCGGATGCACCAACTCTAGTCCAACACTACATTGGATGCCGGCTTTTTGCAAATCAAAGCCATATGCCCCCCATGGCTCTCCGAACAATACTGATCACCTAGTCGTTTGTGTTCTGGGGGCTCAACACGGTTGGACCACTTAAAGGGGGATCCAAGAAAAATAAATACTTACTGGTTATGGTTGACAAATTCACTAAATGGATCGAGGCAAAACCAGTAACTTCAGCAGAATCCGGACTAATTGTTGACTTCATATCAGGGGTGGTGCACCGTTATGGTGTTCCTCATAGCATAATCACGGATAATGGATCCAATTTTACGGCCCAGGAAGTCAAAGAATGGTGCGCTAAGATGGGCATCAAGCTTGCACTACAAAAAAAAGACACATTTGTGACATTTTGGGACAAACGGATTTTTTTCTTTCATACTTATGACACTTCTATGATGATAATTGTGAAAAAACCCGGTATCATCATAGATGTGGTGGGCTGCTACTTCTATGACAAAAAATCATGGCAGAAAATGGGCTTTTCGTCTCGGGCGGGCCAGAGACGCAGTTGCATGACATTCTTTGGGCCGTCCATTATGGAAAAAATCGTGGTAGAAGCGAGGGGGAGGAAAATATCGGGGAGTTCCTGGTTATAGTGGGTGTTTGGCGGCTGAGCGATGCATGTTTCTTTCGTACCGTACGCGCATGGGTGCGAGGCGTTGGGCTCTAACTGAACCGGAGTGAGGCATCGCCTAACTGAACTCGAGCGATTTCACTACAGGCTATGTGTTACTGTACCCGAGCTATCGAGCGATTCCTTCGCTACTGCTGCTAACTGAAGCCGATCGATGCTACCTCTCGATGAACATTGAGCGTTGCTAGGGGGGTTTGATGAACAGTTCCTGGTGGGGTTGGATGAATAGGACCTCGTGGTGTTGCTGTTAGATGAACATGACCCCGATCGATCAAGCCGGTTGGGCGTGGATGAACAAGACCCTGTGGAGGGCTGGATGAACAGGACCCCGTGGAGGGAAGGCTGAACAGTAGCCGGTGGAGAGCTGGTTGAACAGTAGCCGGTGGAGGGCGGGATGAACAGTAGCCCGTGGATGGGTGGTTGAACAGGAGCCCGTGGAGAGGGTTGGTTGAACAGGAACCGGTGGAGTAGCGCGCGGTGGAGGCTGGATAAACAGGAGCCCGTGGATGAACAGTCATAGGTGGAGGCTGGAGGAGGTCGACGGTGGATGAACAGTAGCCCATGGAGGCTAGAGGAGCTCAACGGTGGAGATGAAGAGTATCTCGTGGAGTCCCGTTTTGAGGTACGCCACACCCCTCCTGATGAACAGGACCCCCGTTTCGACCATAGCACTCCAAAACAAGTCCATTTCCTCCGTTTTGCGGTATGCCACACCCCTCCCGATCAACAGGACCCCATTTCGACCATAGGAGGTCCAATAGAAGTCTGTTTCCTCCGCTTTACGGTACGCCAGACCCCTCCCGATGGACAGGATCCCATTTTGAACGTGGCCGGGCGAACACATGGTTATTTCCTTTGTTCTGTGGTATGCCATGCCTCGTTTCCATCGGCTGTTCCGTCCAAGCCAGTTGGCTCCCACGCGTTCTGTTGCCTCCCGATGAACATGACGCATTCCGTTGCCTCCCCATGAATACGATGACGCAGTTTCTCCATTCCGATCCAGCCATGTACACGAGCCCTGGCCATACGTATGCGCGAGTAGGCGTTCGAGACCCTGCCCGTATATACGTACGTGGCCATATTTACCTTCTTGCACCCTGGCCGTTGTACGTACGTGTATATTCTATGGGCGCGCCTCTACTACGACACGTGCGTGCCTCTACATCGACCAGTATGTACGTACACGTTCGCGACCAGAATGACAATGCTACATACGCTTTGACCAGCTGGGTCCCGACTATCAGGAAGTTCCTTGCGTGCGAAGATGTAGCTGGTGTCCCAGCAGTCAGGGGGGCGAATCGTTCTTTTCGTAATATGGACGCACTTCCTTGCGTGCGAAGATGTAGCTGGTGGGTCCCAGCAGTCAGGGGGAAACATTTTTTACGAAATACAGTGGCCCGTCCGGTGGGTCCCTGCTGTCAGGTGGAGGAATAATTATTTTGCGCGTAATAAGGAGCCCATTCCTTGCGGCTGCCGTGGACCCAGCTGTCAGCCTATCAATGTACAGTACTCTTCCGATGGAAGTCGTTCCTTGACCACATTGACCATGCCGCGCCAAGAGCACCAGGGCGGTGGACGACGGCGAGGCCTAGGAAGGGGACGACGCGGAGCTTGGGAAGAGGCGGTGGTGGATGCCCACGCATAGAGGAGTATGAGGTTCACTGGTTCGGCTGTGGTGTGAGGCTACCTGGGGGTGTGGGTGAGTAAAGGGATGCCTGGCCAGCTATGGGAGTAGTAGGGGGCAGTGAGGCCTCTGTGGCATCACAGCTGGCCACAGGAGGCAGGAGCACGCGGCACGATCGACGCTGGTTTGGGCGGCTGGAGCAAGAAGACCAGAGGTTGAAGAAGCACTACGGACGTCGGATGGACATCGTACGATCACTGGAGCTAGAATCGTTCATATTGACTAAGCTGATAAAGCCCTCCATCCATGTCAACTTAGTAGGCCCACAAGTCAGCCTCCCACCAAGGTGGGTCCCAGCTAGCAAGGTGAGTATTCATTTTTTTTGTGCGTAATAAGGAGGCACTTCTGGTGGGTCCGAGCTGACAGCGGGGGGGCATTTTTTTCATGAAATAAAGAGGCCCTTCCAGTGGGTCCCAGCCATCAGGTGGAGGAATCATTAATGTGCGCATAATAAGGAGGCATTTCTTGGTGTAGGCCCCTATAGTCAGCCTCTTCCGATGGCTGTTGTTTGTTGACCATATTGACCTCGCTGTGCCGAGAGCACAAACGCGGTGGACGAGGGCGAGGCCCAGGAAGGGAACCACTCGGAGCCGGTGAAGCCACCATAGCGGATTCCCATGCTAAGGGGAGTATGAGTGCTGACTGGTCAGCTGCGGGGTGAGGCTGACGTTGCCGAAAAATAACAGGATGTGTGGGTGGTTAGAGGGATGGCCTGGCAACAGCACAGCCAGCCAGGGAGAAGGGAGCAGGCAGTCCCGCCAGCGCTGGTTTGGGCGGCTGGAGCAGGAAGATCAGATATTAAAGAAGCACGGCGGCCATTGGATGGACATCCAACAGTCACTGCTCTATGTTGACTAAGTTGACAAAGCCTTGCATACGCGTCAAATTTTTTTTAGGACAACGTCATCGTCAACCTAGTAGGCCCACAAGTCAGCCTCCAAATCTGTGGAAAACAGCATACAGCCCATTAGCCATTATTTTCAACAATTTATAGCCCATTTGCTAATTCTTAAGGATATTTGAAGCCCATATTCTTTTTATTAGCATTACAGACCATATATTCTGGGCACTGCTAAAAAATTCAACAAAATTTTGCATATTTCAGTGGGGTCTGAACTCTTTTAATCATGAAATTTTGAGTCATGTTAAATATAATTTTTTTAAAATTATATCAAAATAAAATTCAAAAAAAAATTCTCCTAAAAAAATGAATGAAATTTAGAATCTTAACTAGAAAGATGCCCGTTCGTTCAACGGAACATGAAGATGCATTTGTATGAGTAGTTTATCTTGTGGGAGAAAAGATGATATTTTAATGTAATTGCCAGTTCGCTTTGGTTTTTATAAGAGTAGAGAGTAGAGAAATCCTGAAAAATGATATTTTAATGCAATTGCCGGTTGGCTTTGGTTTAAAAATTTACAGGCCATTTCTTACAACTTATAGCCCATTTTCTGGGGAAACCCATTTCTTACTACTTACATCCCTCCTCGTCTTGAAAGATTTATAGCCCAGCAGGGCTGAGAAAAGCAAGTAGGCCTCGGTTTTGGTATTCTCCAATAAAAAGAACTTGGTAGCCAATTTCAGACAGAAAAAATATATCAACTGGGCTCGTAATATGCTTAAATAAAAGCGTAAGCGTGGGCTAGACGGGCCACAGCCCCCGCACAGCGCACAGTTGAGCTCCATCTCTGAAACTAAAAACCAACTGGGCGAGCTGCTCGGTCCCTGGTGTTATCCGCTCATTGTGTAATTTTCTCGTTTATTGATGACAATGGCGTGGGACCTAGTTGTCAAACAATTAGGAGGAAGTATTTTTTTGGCTTGTAATAACGAGGCACCTGCTTGCGAAATGCAATGACCCTAGTGGGTCCCTACTACCAGCCTCTCCATGTATAGTCATCTCCTGACTCCTCTTGGTTGTTGACCATGTTGACAATGCCTGACGGTGGCGGGGACAATGAGTGAACCAAGGTGGAGAATGACGGCGAGGCCTCGGACGGGAACAAACAGCAACCGTGGAAGATGCGACAGTGTAGTGGCAGGTGGAGGGGAGTACGAGGGCAACAACCTGCAACTCCAGCATACAAATGGTACAAAAAGCCCAAGGATTAATTGTTCATCAAATTTTTAGACAAAACCCAGATTGAACATGGCAGTAACATCTAATGCAACCACTCTTTTTTGCAGCCACAAACAATTGGATCGGTCTGATCCATAAAATCAACATCCTATGCAAAAAAATTTATTTCAGGATGACTACAACTTGTTGTAAATAGAAGCCGAGCATGTTTAGAAGCCCATTTGTCCACCTAAAACTTCTTGTTTTGCTGTTCAACGCGTCCGTCGGTGAGAAATCTCTTGCGGTAAAAATTAAGCCTCATGGACAATAGTAACCTCACATTCAACGGGAAGAATGTGACAAAGCTTCTGTTTGCCTGTTCGGATGCATATCCTTCCATCGTTATTGTCCTCAAACAAATGTCGTGAGAACTGAGAAAATCCTGGTGCTTATTACGCCACTGATTGGTTATATGTTTTGCTCCATGTGTTTGTGCCTAAGTAGACATGAAGATTGAAAACAGCAAAGGTCTGAAAAAAGAGTATGTTGAAAGAACGATATCTGAACAGTTAATTCTAGTACAATATGTACAGGCTTTCAATGTGCATGAAATTAGCACCTCTATATATAAATTCTCCACAGATAGAAAGCATCGCAGCAAGCCAATAATTATGTTCAGATCAAAACTAAACATTCTAATATATATCATCTTGACAGAATCCAGTAGCATTAATAGGCTATCAATGGGCGAACTCTTAATTGAGCATATAACTTAATATTTGTACCCAAAGTGTACTCCAAGATGATATAAAACTTATGCACACAAATGAAAAATGCAGCTTATGATTACAAATGTGTAGATGATAATATACGATATCCGAAAAACTGAGGAGCCAAACACCAACTCCTTGTGATCATTAAACGGGTCACGAATTACACCCAAGGTCTCCAGTTTGGGCGCAGAGACGACAGTTATTTGTGACGGTCTATAACAATTATCAAGGAGCAACCTTTGAAGTGAAGGGGCATCTTCGATGATGAGCTGCTGTCCTTCAAAACAAATTCCAATGCTTTTAAGGTGAGGCGACTTTATTTGGAGACAACTGATATGGATTTCAATTCCCAAAACAATCAGCAAGCGCTCAAGGGCAGGGCAACTAGAGTGGATGATGTTGTGCAGTGAGTCCTCCGACAGATAAACCACTACAAGCGAAAGTTTTTTAGCAGTGGGAGTCGAAGCATTTGTACCAGATCGTCTGGTAGATGGCACCGGGCGAAGGTGGCGGTGTGGAGAGAGGAGGAAAACAGCGAGATGGACAATGGTGGTGTTGGCACGAATTCTTGGTGTGTTCGTGGTATGAAACTTTTGTGGTAATGGTACAACTCAAACTGCTAGAGTTTTCCGAATTCAGGGGATGTCAGCCAAGCGTCCACCGTGCCGGGTATGGACAGCAGGTAGCGTGTCGGGATGCAGAGGCATTGAACGGGGCCCTACTAGTGAGAGGAGATGATGGCCCTCACGAGATCAAATTTAGGAAGGACAGATATCTGACGACAGTCGAGATTGAGGGGCGCGGTGCACCATAGAGGGCGCCACCGAGTTGAGAGGACTTGTGTGCGACAGCAATCCTTGCTGGGGAGAAGCGAGATGGTCTCCTCAAGGATGACATCTAGGAGATCGCTGATGCGGTCCACTAGAGATTCTACTGGTTCCTCAGATCCGGGTGGGGGGGCTCACCGCTTATCCCCGCGCTACCGGGTGCGGGATCTACAACCAGCATCGCCGCTGGCGGGAGCCTCATCTTCTTGGCACTGGGGCCAGCCGACTCCATTTTCCTTGTGGGCATTGCGCCGAGCTCACGGGTTTGAGCAGACTAGCCAGAGACGAGCCTAGTGGCAGTGCGAGTGGGGAAGAAGGAGGGCTGGGGATTTCTGTAGGAGTAGAAGAAGAGGAGAAGGCGTTTTCTGTACGAGTGAGGAAGAAGGTGAGTGGGGGTTTTCTGGAAGAGTGAGGAAGATTGGGGAGCGGGGTGGGGGGGAGACGTAAGCGAGAGAGCAAGTTGTTCGTGTTTATAAGGCCCACTGCACTAACTACTCGCTTTTCCCCAAGAATCGATCTCTTCTTTTGTGTTGCTGCATTGGAGCTGGTGCATGGACTTGGCTGACTGGCCATGCATGCAGGATGCATGTGCCCGCCGGCCACTGCATGCGCTTGGTTTGTTACTAGGCCTATTTAATAGGGTGGTTATGGAGTAAATTAAGGAGATTTATTTTCTCTGTGTGCATCTTCTTGGTCTTAGCAATTGGCTCATGGGCCTAATAAACCTGGACGGAGGGAGTATAAGTGGAAGCAAGGAGGAAGGAGGGTTTTTCTAGGATCACCCACTCTTTAAGAAATATGGGCTTCTCCTCGCAAAAAACAAAAACAAATGGGCTTTAAGATGGATAGGCTTTTGTATCGGCCCAGTCAGCTGCCCGTTTTCGTACTGGAGGGCCTTATGCTAGAGGCAGCCCGAGACACTCTCCAGCTTATTGCCCATTCGACAGAAAAAAGAGACACCTCCGGCTTATGGCTACTCATCGGTAACCTTTTTCAACATGGCATCCACCAAATTAGAGGATGCAGTACTGGATGCAGACACTCGCATTAAACTAAGCTTCAGAAGATACGGTATGCCTACTAACATTCAGAAGAACAAAAGTTCAACATGTTTATGCATCTCAATGATTCACCATACTATAACCAATACAAAGCTGTGAGAAGGTGTGGAAATAAAGAAAATCGGTCGATGCTTCTCTGAGCAAAGGGCCTCCCTGCGCACGCATTAATTTCCTGGCAATGCTTGTTTCTTCTCAATGTTGCAAGCACTTTGAGCATGTTGGCAACTCCACAGCTAGCTCTGCCTCATCTTGCAATTGATGCTGACACATTTGCAGCAAACACATGGGGCAATAGAGATGACACAACATGAGTCCATATTGTGCAGTTCCCCTGAAATCATCTTCATTGTCCTGAATCTGAAAAGATAGGAAAACAGTAGCTATACTTAAACGGTGTTGCAAAACAGTAGCACATATCAATAGCTCGGCATGAACAAACACGATCATCTGGACGAAGGGGATACTAACCTGCCTGAGGAAGATTATATATAATTTCATAAGTCCTTGGTTGATTTCCACCTTCGGCTGCACTGCTTGTTTGCTCCTCCACACATGATAGGATCGTTCTGCACTGCAATCAGCAAGTGAACGTATGAATAAGCTTATTTCATCTTGCGGTGGTCATTGTACCTAGTTGCGAATGTAGGAATACCTGGAGCACCATGAGGTTAGCTGACAGTAGGTAGATGCAGCCATATAAATTTTGTGCGGTGCAACGAAAATTGAGGTTTGTATCCCTTCCCGTTATGAGAATTCTTCTTGAAGTTGGTAGAATGTGACGGCTTGTTCTTTGCATCAAACTTGCCTTTCCCCTGAGATTTGTTCTTGTTGTTTTGGGGCTGGTTCGGCTGGAAGTTCTTCTTGTGTACCATGTGGGCACTAGAAGCTCCCTCAGCGACCCGAGCACGTGTGTCATTAGCTCTCGCCTTCTCTTCAAAATCAAGAGTGCTAATGAGATCCAAAACAGAAAACTCAAGTCTCTTGTTTTTCAGAAAAGTAGAAAAATTGTTCCACGAAGGTGGAAGCTTGGCAATGATGGTCCCAGTAACAAATTTGTCCGACAACACAGACTTAAAGTACTCAAGTTCCTTAGAGAGTGACTGTGTCTCATGAGTCTGCTAAACAACAGAGCGCTCATTAGTCATGTTGTAGTCACAGAATTGCTCCATGACGTACAACTCATTGCCAGCGCCCGAGGCCCCAAACATGGCCTCGAGTGCAACCCACATGTCTTTGCTGCTGTCAAACGACATATCTGAATCCACAATGGAATCGTCAAGAACACTCAGCAGCGCGGCTTTGAAGAGGGTATCCATGTTCTCAAAAACTTCCTGCTGTGTAGGATTAAGATCGCCCTCAGGCACCCTTAGTGGCGTCATAGCAGTACATGATCTGAAGCCAATATACTGCTCTTATGCGCCACCTTTTATATTGCACCCCCTTAAAAGTAGGCGGCTTCAAAAGCACAGCAAAACCACTCAGAGTAAAATGCCTATAATCAGGTTTTCGGACTAGATTGTTGAATATATGAGCAATTTACTATGAGATTTAATCTGAATCAGCAGTAAATAGATCATGACAACAATTGCAAACATCAAAGTAATGATGCGGACTAAACCAGGAGGACAAAATAACATATTGTACAGCGGAAGCAGAACCGTTGCGTTGATGTTGTCACTCATGTCGTTGATGAAGAGGTTATCGAGGTCGGCGAAGAAGGTTCTCGTTGAGGAAGTCGTCGTTGGCAGCAGTCTGCTACCTCTTGAGCACTGCGTTGGTTTTCCCTTGAAGAGGAAAGGGTGATGCAGCAAAGTAGCATAAGTATTTCCCTCAGCTTTGAGAACCAAGGTATCAATCCAGTAGGAGGCTCCATGCAAATCCCTTGTACCTACACAAACAAACAAGAACCTTGCAACCAACGCGATAAAGGGGTTATCAATCCCTTCACGGCCACGTGCGAAAGTGAGATCTGATAGAGATAATAAGATAAGATAAATATTTTTGGTATTTTTATGATATAGATTGGAAAGTAAATATTGCAAAATAAAGTAGATCGGAAACTTATATGATGAAAAATAGACCCGGGGGCCATAGGTTTCACTAGTGGCTTCTCTCAAGATAGCATCGGAAAGCAATATGACATAAACCCCATCTTTTTATCCTCGATGGCAACAATACAATATGTGCCTTGTTGCCCCTGCTATCACTGGGAAAGGACACCGCAAGATTGAACCCAAAGCTAAGCACTTCTCCCATTGCAAGAAAGATCAATCTAGTAGGCCAAACCAAACTGATAATTCGAAGAGACTTGCAAAGATAACTAATCATACATAAAAAAATTCAGAGGAGATTCAAATATTTCTCATAGATAAATTTGATAATAAACCCACAATTCATCGGATCTCGACAAACACAACGCAAAAAGAGTTACATTGAATAGATCTCCAAGAAGATCCAGGAGAACTTTGTATTGAGATTCAAAGAGAGAGAAGAAGCCATCTAGCTAATTACTATGGACCCGAAGGTCTATGGTAAACTACTGACAACTCATTGCAGAGGCCTTGGCGATGATCTAGAAGCCCTCCGTGATCCATTCCCCCCTCCGGCGGAGTGCCGGAAAAGGCTCCAAGATGGGATCTCGCGGCCACAAAAGGTTGCAGCAGTGGAAATAGGGTTTCGTGGTGCTCCTGGATGTGTTCGGGGTATGTAGATATATATAGACGAAGGAGGTCGGTCAGGGGAGCCACGAGGGGCCCATGAGGGTGGGGGGCGTGCCCACCCCCCTAGGGCACGCCCTCCTGCCTCATGGCTTCCTCGTGTGTTTCTTGACCTCCACTCTAAGTCTCCTGGATTGTGCTTGTTCCAAAAAGATCTCTCCCGAAGGTTTCATTCCGTTTGGACTCTGTTTGATATTCCTTTTCTTCAAACACTGAAATTGGCAAAAAAACAGCAATTTGGGCTGGGCCTGCGGTTAATAGGTTAGTCCCAAAAATGATATAAAAGCGTATAGTAAAGCCCATAAACATCCAAAACAGGTAATATAATAGCATGGAACAATCAAAAATTATAGATACGTTGGAGACGTATCAAGCATCCCCAAGCTTAATTCCTGTTCGTCATCAAGTAGGTAAATGATAACAACGGAACTTTTGGTGTGGAATGCTACCTAGCATATTTTTCAATGTAATTTTATTTATTGTGGCATGAATGTTCAGATCCAAATGATTCAAGATAAAAGTTCATATTGACATGAAAACAATAATACTTCAAGCATACTAACAAAGCAGTCATATATTCTCAAAATAACATGGCTAAAGAAAGCTATCCCTACAAAATAATATAGTCTGGCTATGCTCTATCTTCATCACACAAATTATTTAAATCATGCACAACCCCGATGACAAGCCAAGCAATTGTTTCATACTTTTGATGTTCTCAAACGTTTTCAACTTTCATGCAATACATGAGCGTGAGCCATGGACATAGCACTATATGTGGAACAGGATGGTGGTTGTGGAGAAGACAAAAAAGGAGAAGATAGTCTCACATCAACTAGGCGTATCAACGGGCTATGGAGATGCCCATTAATAGATATCGATGTAAGTGAGTCGGGATTGCCATGCAATGGATGCACTAGAGCTATACGTGTATGAAATCTCAACAAAAGAAACTAAGTGGGTGTGCATCCAACTTGCTTGCTCACGAAGACCTAGGGCATTTTGAGGAAGCCCATCATTGGAATATACAAGCCAAGTTCTATAATGAAAAATTCCCACTAGTATATGAAAGTGAAAACATAGGAGACTCTCTATCATGAAGATCATGGTGCTACTTTGAAGCACAAGTGTGGAAAAAGGATAGTAACATTGTCCCTTCTCTCTTTTTCTCTCATTTTTTATTTTTGGTGGGCTTCTTTGGCCTATTTTTTATTTGGGCTTCTTTGGCCTCTTTTATTTTTTATAATCTCTTCCCGACTTGTGGGGGAATCATAGTCTCCATCATCCTTTCCTCACTTTGGACAATGCTCTAATAGTGAAGATCATCACACTTTTATTTACTTACAACTCAAGCATTACAACTCAATACTTAGAACAAAATATGGCTCTATGTGGATGCCTCCGACGGTGTACCAGGATATGCAATGAATCAAGAGTGACATGTATGAAAGAATTATGAATAGTGGCTTTGCCACAAATACGATGTCAACTACATGATCTTGCAAAACCAATATGACAATGATGGAGCGTGTCATAAAAAACGTAACGGTGGAAACTTGCATGTCAATATATCTCAGAATGGCTATGGAAATGCCATAATAGGTAGGTATGGTGGCTATTTTGAGGAAGGAATATGGTGGGTGTATGGTACCGGTGAAAGTTGCGTGGCACAAGAGAGGCTAGCAACGGTGGAAGGGTGAGAGTGCGTATAATCCATGGACTCAACATTAGTCATCAAGAACTCATATAATTATTGTAAAAACCTATTAGTCATCGAAACGAAGTACTACGCGCATGCTCCTAGGGTGATAGATTGGTAGGAAAAGACCATCGCTCGTCCCCGACCGCCACTCATAAGGAAGACAATCAATAAATAAATCATGCTCCAACTTCATCACATAACGGTTCACCATACGTGCATGCTACGGGAATCACAAACTTCAACACAAGTATTCCTCAAATTCACAACTACTCCACTAGCATGACTCTAATATTACCATCCTCATATCTCAAAACAATCATCAAGCATCAAATTGATCATAGCATCCAATGCACTCTATATGATAGTTTTTATTATACCCAACTTGGATGCCCATCATTCTAGGACCAATTTTATAACCAAAGCAAATACCATGTTGTTCTAAAAGACTCTCAAAATAATATAAGTGCATCATGAGAGATCAATAATTTCTACAAAATAAAACCACCGCCGTGCTCTAAAAAGATATAAGTGAAGCACTAGAGCAAAATTGTCTAGCTCAAAAGATATAAGTGAAGCACATAGAGTATTCTAATAAATTCCGAATCATGTGTGTCTCTCCCAAAAGGTGTGTACAGAAAGGATGATTGTGGTAAACTAAAAATCCAAGACTCAAATCATACAAGACGCTCCAAGAAAAACGCATATCATGTGGTGAATAAAAATATAGCTCCAAGTAAAGTTACCGATAGACGAAGACGAAAGAGGGGATGCCTTCCGGGGCATCCCCAAGCTTAGGCTTTTGGTTGTCCTTGAATTATCTTGGGGTGCCTTGGGCATCCCCAAGCTTAGGCTTTTGGTTGTCCTTGAATTATCTTGGGGTGCCTTGGGCATCCCCAAGCTTAGGCTCTTGCCACTTATTATTCCATAGTCCATCAAATCTTTACCCAAAACTTGAAAACTTCACAACAAAAAACTCAACAGAAAATCTCATGAGCTCCATTATTGCAAGAAAGCAAAGCACTACTTTAAGGTATTGTAATGAGCTCATTCTTTATTTATATTGGTGTTAAACCTACTGTATTCCAACTTATCTATAGTTCATACACCCCCCCCCCCCCGATACTAGCCATAGATTCATCAAAATAAGCAAACAACACAAGAAAAATAGAATCTGTCAAAAACAGAACAATCTGTAGAAATCTGTAAATTTGAATACTTCTGGAACTCTAAAAATCCTACCAAAATAGGAAGTCCTATGCAATTTGTCTATTAATCTAGTTCAAAAATAACCAACTAAAAAGCACGTTTCTGTGATTTATTAAAATTATTCTCGTGCGCGCAAAAGTTTCTGTTTTTCAGCAAGATCAAATTAACTATCACCCAAGATGATCCTATAGGTTGTACTTGACACAAACACTAATTAAAACATAAAACCACATATAAACAGAATCTAGATGAATTATTTATTGAATAACAGCAAGGAAAAATATTGTATTGTCTCCCAACAAGCGTTTTTCTTTAAAGCCTTTTAGCTAGGCATTGATAATTTTAATGATGCTCACATCAAAGACAAGAACTAAAGCACAAAGAGAGTATCATAGAACACGTGATAAACACATCTAAGTCTAACATACTTCCTATGCATAGGCATCTTATAGAAAAACAAATTATCATAGCAAGCAAAAACTAGCATATGCAAGGAAACGGAAAGGAACATTAGCAATCTCAACATACCGAGAGGTAATTTAGTAACATGAAAATTTCTACAACCATATTTTCCTCTCTCATAATAATTACATGTGGGATCATAAGAAAATTCAACAAAATAGCTATCACATAAAATATTCTCAACACGATCCACATGCATGCAAAGTTGACACTCTTCCAAAATAGTGGGATTAACATTAACTAAAGTCATGACCTCTCCAAACCCACTTTTATCAAAAATTTCATAAGATTGAACATTCTCCAAATATGTGGGACCTAAAGTTGACACTCTTACAAACCCACTTTCAATAATATTTCAAACACTATTATCAATCTCATATTCATCATGGGGCTTAAATAAATTTTCAAGATCATAAGAAGAATCACCTCAATCATGATCACTGCAACAAGTAGTAGACATAGCAAAACTAGCATCCCCAAGCTTAGGGTTTTGGATATTATTAGCACAAATGACATCAAGAAAGTTTAAAATAAAATCATTGCAATCATGCTTTTTATTCAAGGAGCTATGGTGAATCTCTTCATAAATTTCTTCATCACAATTTTCAGATTCACGAATCTCAAGCAAAATCTCATAAAGATAATCTAGTGCACTCAAATCACTAGGATTTGGTTCATCATAATTGGATCTCTTAAAAAGAATGGGAAGCATATGAGGATCCATAGATCTTAGGTTCTCTGTTTAGTAATAAATAAACAACTATTCCAACCAAACTAGCAAACGAGCCAAGTAAGACATCAAAGCAAACGAAAAGACGAACAAAAGAAGGGCGAATAAAATGGAAAGGGTGAAGTGGGGGAGAGGAAACCGAGAGGCAAGTGGCAAATAATGTAATGCAAGGGAGAAGAGTTTGTGATGGGTACTTGGTATGTCTTGACTTGTGCCTAGACCTCCCCGGCAACGGCGCCAGAAATCCTTCTTGCTACCTCTTGAGCATTGCATTGGTTTTCCCTTGAAGAGGAAAGGGTGATGCTGCAAAGTAGCATATGTATTTCCCTCAGTTTTGAGAACCAATGTATCAATCCGGTAGGAGGCTCCACGCAAGTCCCACATACCTACACAAACAAACAAGAACCTTGCAACCAACGCGATAAAAGGGGTTGTCAATCCCTTCACGGCCACTTGCGAAAGTGAGATCTCATAGAGATAATAAGATAAGATAACTATTTTTGGTATTTTTATGATATAGATTCAAAAGTAAAGATTGAAAAATAAAGTAGATCAGAAACTTATATGATGGAAAATAGACCCAGGGGCCATAGGTTTCACTAGTGGCTTCTCTCAAGATAGCATAAGTATTACGGTGGGTGAACAAATTACTGTCGAGCAATTGATAGAAAAGTGCATAGTTATGATAATATCTAGGCATGATCATGTATATAGGCATCACGTCCGCGACAAGTTGATCGAAATGATTCTGAATCTACTACTATTACTCCACACATCGGCCGCTATCCAGCAAGCATCTAGAGTATTAAGTTCATAAGAACAGAGTAACACATTAGGCAAGATGACATGATCTAGAGGGATAAACTCAAGCAATATGATATGAAACCCATCTTTTTATCCTCGGTGGCAACAATACAATACGTGCCTTGTTGCCACTGCTGTAACTGGGAAAGGACACCGCAAGATTGAACCCAAAGCTAAGCACTTCTCCCATTGCAAGAAAGATCAATCTAGTAGGCCAAACCAAACTGATAATTCGAAGAGACTTGCAAAGATAACCAATCATACAAAAAAGAATTCGGAGGAGATTCAAATATTTCTCATAGATAAAATTGATCATAAACCCACAATTCATCGGATCTCGACAAACACACCGCAAAAAGAGTTACATCAAATATATCTCCAAGAAGATCGAGGAGAACTTTGTACTGAGATACAAAGAGAGAGAAGAAGCCATCTAGCTAATAACTATGGACCCGAAGGTCTATGGTAAACTACTCACAACTCATCGGAGAGGCCTTGGCGATGATGTAGAAGCCCTCCATGATCGATTCCCCCTCCAGCAGAGCACCGGAAAAGGCTCCAAGATGGGATCTTGCGGGTACAGAAGGTTGCGGCGGCGGAAATAGGGTTTCGTGGTGCTCCTGGATGTTTTCGAGGTACATAGATATATATATATATATATAGGCAAAGGAAGTCGGTCAGGGGAGCCACGAGGGGCCCACGTGGGTGGGGGGCGCCCACCCCCCTAGGGCGTGCCCTCCTGCCTCGTGGCTTCCTCGTGTGTTTCTTGACCTCCACCCCAAGTCTCCTGGATTGCGTTTGTTCCAAAAAGATCTCTCCCGAAGGTTTCATTCCGTTTGATATTCCTTTTCTTCGAAACACTGAAATAGGCAAAAAAAACAGCAATTTGGGCTAGGCCTCTGGTTAATAAGTTAGTCGCAAAAATGATATAAAAGTGTATTGTAAAGCCCATAAACATCCAAAACGGGTAATATAATAGCATGGAACAATCAAAAATTATAGATACGTTGGAGATGTATCATAGTCACAGGAGTGTGCTCCCCAAAAACCTGATCGCCCCTCTCCTGTACGGGATCATGAAAGGCAGGGTTCGAAGGACTATTGCCCCTTCTCGTGGTGCATGCTGGAAGGAGGGCTGGGGAAGAATTGCGTGGTGGCGCTAAGATCTGGAACGGTGCGAAACAATATGATACAGCGCCGGCTAGGTTAGAGGATGTCAGGTCGGTCGTGCGAGTAAGACCAAGTATAATAGTAGGCCTTTGGCCCCCAAACCCCACATCCAAGTCAATAATAGCCCCACCAAGATTTGTCTCAAAAAATTGAGTAATTGAGGCATCCGTTAGTCCCTTTAGTATAAATACTATATCATTAATAATGGCCCCACCTTTTGTCTCACAAAGTATGCTGGGGCTCCTTCTACAACCGGCTACAAGTTTACAACCCGCTTCTCTTCTCTCTCCTCTTCTCTCTCCTTCAACTAAGCACAAATACTATATTTAAATCCTTATAGCCTGCTTATGTCATCTAATTGTAGTACTTTCTCTAAAGTTATTCTCCACTATGTATTCTGAAATGCTGGGTGGGCAGCGGGCGGTGCCCTCGGTCGACGCGCCGCTTTAATGGCGGAAGCAATGAGAGGTCGCGTCACCCTGACTTGCCATCAATGTGGAGCAGCGGGCTCAGCTGGCGCCGGGCGGGAAGCGTGTGCGGGAGGTGGGAGGAGTTTTTGTTGGGCCAAGAAGGTGAGAAACCAACTTGGGATTGGTCCGGACGGGGAAATATCATGTGCTCCCATACGACACTAGTCAATGTTACTACCTCTATAGTAACATATCTATGGTGATAACGTGCAACCGCATCATCATTAGGCATGCAGCCGCCTTGATAGACAATGTGCGCAGAAGGAGTAGAGGCGACTGGGGACGCACCATGTCGTGGGCACTCCGTACGTGCTTGTGTGCATGCAGCATGCGTGTTTTTTCATCGGTGCTAGTAGCTCTAAGGCCGAGGCTGCTGTCGTCTTCGTCTCCGACTAGTCATTGAGCAACGACGGCAAAGAGGTGCTGCAAGAGATGCGTAGGCATTGTTGTGTGCGAGCCTCGCCATAGCACGACGAACCGGACGTCGCGCAGATGGCGCACGCCTCCATGCAGCCGAGTGTGTGCTCATGCATGTGTTATTCACGTGCATTCTGTGGCCAAGTGTGTGTGTGCATGCATGTGTTGTGTACGTGCGTTGTGTGCTCCATGTTGTGCGTGTATGTGCATGAGTTGGATCGGATGGAGTTAATGCGTTGGCGTGTGTACATGCATGGCTGCATGCGTCTTGTACATGCGTGGCTTGTTGCATGGTTATCAGTATAAACTATAAAACATCTTCAACTTAGCATCATGATGTATCATCTCTAGTGGTTAGCGAAGAGTTCATGTTCTTTTATTTGTTTATAGGTGGGCGGGCGGCAAAAAAAGGGGAAAACGCGCAAGGTTCCTTGCAGACGCTCCACCGCGAGGTTCCTCCTTCTCGGTCGTTGGGAATCTGTGTTCTTCAACTCTTGTTTTACGTGAGCTTTGTTCATCCTTTTGCCAACAGCGAGACATCTAGCATCAAGGTGCACGTGTCATGCAAGAAAATGGAGATAATCAGATAAGCAATGCGTAAGTGAGTCATGCACTTCGATGGCACCTACTACACAATATTTTTTCTCCTCGATGGCATGTGAATAGTGCACGTACTCAGCGACGGAGCACGGGATGGTAGCCATGACATGGTCATCCCTTTTGAGAGTACGTACTAAATAACTTTGATTTGTCCCGTCAACTCACAGAACGACGAGAAGCTTGCTTACTACGCCTTCTCCCTCGCCAATGCGTGTGCGGTGGCTCGTAGCACGAGGAGGAACTTTTGCTTACAAGCGGTGGACGTGCAGTAGTTCATTTGGTGTCAGATTGCGAGAATTACTACTATAGAACATCGACTTCCGGAAGAGGCGAAGAGCCAAGAGCAAGGTCACCTACTAACCTTAGACTAGGCGTAGTGGGAGTAACATAAGTAGTGGTACCTCCTTTTTTATTTTAGAAACAACCACATGCAAATATTGGATGGTAGTAGCATAACAACTGAATCAAAAATCGAAACCAACCAATGAACTACTACTACTGGTGAGCGTTTGCTAGTACATATCATGTACTCCGTCTGTCCATGTATATACTCCCTCCATCCGGAAATACTTGTCCCCGAAATGGTTTTACCTAGACCTATTTTAGTTATAGATACATTCATTTTATCCATTTCAAGGACAAGTATTTCCGGACGGAGGGAGTACTAGCAAACGCTCACCAGTAGTAGTAGTAGTTCATTGGTTGGTTTTGATTTTTGATTTAGTTGGTGTGCTGCTACCGTCCAATATTCGCGTGTGGTTGTTTCTAGAGTAAAAAAGGGAGGTACTGGTACTTACTGTGGGAAAGGTGAAGTGATGGTTGATTCGCCAGAGAAACTTATTACTCTAGGAATATGGGAGTACCAGCGGATTCAAGGAACAGAGAAATGATGGTTGCTTCATGCGAGCAACTTACTATGGTGAAAGTGGGGCTCTGTGATTTGACTGCTCACTAGTCATTACTACTGCGGCGCAACGACTGGGGTGAATCTTTCCCTGCAGTTGTGCACTCAATATTGCTGCATGGCAGATGGAGTCGGATGAAGGATGTCCCACATGTCGGTGAAACGAAGTTGAATTGTTTCTTCCATTGCTATCAATCCTTCAGGATTTGTTTATATGTACGCATAATTTTAATCAAATTGTACTGTGATGCTATGAAGGTTTCAACTTTGGTTCTCGCAGGAAAAAAAAGGTTTCAACTTAGGATTCATGTGTCTTGCCTCAAGATTATCTCGTTATAACATTCCATCAAATACAAATGAAACTACCATGGCTGCTAATGCATCTCAATGGTTCACAGATCAGCGCCAATACTCACATCACAACTGAAGACAAAGTTGTGAGAAGGTGTACAAATAAAGAAAAATATATAATTGATCGTTGTTGTTCGTAGGCATGGCTCCATTTCCTTGGACAGTGTATATTGCTTGGCAGCTAGTTTCACCCAGCTCTGTAGCCAAAAAAGAGGTGTATGGAGGACACCACAATCCGATCATTTTGTGCAGCTCCACTAAAATCGAGCGGACCATCCCTGTTTGCAAAGATATCTGGTCTGTGTGATTACAATAATAGTGGAACTAGATGATGAAACATAACACACACAAATAGAAGCCGATCACCTCTACGATCTCTCTTTAGGAATAACTACTTGTTGGAGAAGATTAGGCACGGAGTTGGATGAGGAGGATAGCAAAACCAATCTCCCTTTCTGCAGTCCCACAGAAATGTAAAAATGTTGCCCGTGTGACATTTTGGCGGAACTACACAAAACACTCTTAAGAAAAAAGTGATTTGTGCAGTTTACCAAAAGGTCGCAATAGCAACGAGGTGAAAATGGATAGCCCTGTTTGCAAAAGGAGGTAGAAAGGAAACAATTACTGCCCAACAACACGAGTTGAAGACACATACGCCAACAAAAAAGAAGCATATTCCATGTAATAAGGGAAAGATAGCACATGGTTGTTAATTTATCAAAAATGGTTTGAGGACGAGATGGCAAGATGGAAAGTACATCGGCCGAGATACATTTTAAGCAAACAACTAAAGAAGATCCACATGCTGCAACATGGGAAGATGGGCAGTGGAGCAAGGACGGAGGAAGTTGTACCAGATGGTCATAAGGATGTTACTAGGAGGGCGCCGGCGGCCGGGATCTGCCCATACTGCGGCAGCGAGCAAGTGGCAAAGGCCCTACCGTGCCGGAGCTTGGTCACAGAGAACAGCGGGTACCGCAAATCGGGACGTGCTGCCTCAACGCCGTTGAATGGAGAGATAATGCACATCCTCCCTTTCCTCCAGTGGACGGGATGCGGCCGGATCACTAACCAACGCTGAGAGAGAGAGGCCACCGCCGCCTTGTGGGAGATGGTGTGATGAGAGACAAACCCATTTTCCATTTCCCCACGGCAATCATTTTATATTCTATACATGCCATTGAGGAATATATAACTTTATTTAATACTAACGCGTCAAGTCGAACTTTGTTCCGTCAAGGTGTGGTACCTGACCCTCCTTCGAGTAAACAACCGCTACACGCGTCAAATTATCACCTGGCTGCCTTTTCGTATAGAAACGAACTTCACCGTGTACCCGCCCGGCTGTGGCGGGGGATGAGACGTTAGTACGTGCGTCCTACGTGCACCTCTTCTTTAGGTGCAGGTACGTACATGGGTGGGTGTGAGAGTGATGGTTTGTGCAAAACTGAGGCAATGTGTTGATGATATCTCAAACAAAAAAAACATAACATATGCAATGTGTGTGAAATGGAGTCATGGACGTGAGATATCGATAGAATTTGAAAACAAGGATGAAGTGTGTGGTTGCGCGATTGATAAAGAGTGCCATCGAATTTGTGTTTGCCCACGTCAAAGATATAGGGAAGCTGGCCTACTGGAATTTGAGAGGAAAGAGGTGTAGTTTTTCTCTATGGCATGGATACCTACCTACAACGTTCGACTACTGGTGTGTGTGTGTGGGGGGGAGGGGGTAGAGACCGATCGACCAGTATATGTGTGGGGAAGGAGAGAGACCTAGCTATGTATTGAGGGAGATCGATCGGCATCCATGGATATGTGTAGCAGAGGAATAAGGTTGGGAGAAAGACAAAGGTAGAGTGTCAAAGGGTTGGTGGTGGAGTGGCGTCTCACAAATGGTGGGAGAGGCCTGCTAGACAAACGGAGGGTATGAGTGCAATATAAATAAGAGAGGGCGGGGGATGTCTGTCTGTCTATGCACGTGCGTGTGAGAGACGGGTCGGGAGGTATGCAAGGATGATGAGGGGAGACGATATGGTTGTGGTAAGCATGCGTAACTACATAGGAAGATCAACCGTCATGTGTCCGAGAAAGGGAGAGACATAACTACCGAGGTAAGTGTCTCGGTGCATGGGGAAGACGAATTATAGTCGACCTGGCTATATGTAGGGAGGTCGGTATGTATACATGCATGCATGTATTAGAAGCAAATAAGGTCCGGAGAGACAGACAGGGGGAGAGGGGTGCGGCTAGGAGGTGGTGCGAGAGGCCTACTATGTCGAGGGGGGGAGTGTGCTAGTATGAGATCAATGGAAAGAGGGGCGGGAGTGTGCACCTGCGTGGAACCGTATTGGACATAGGGGGGCATGGACAGTGAGAAGAAAGGAGGGGAAGTATATATGTGTTTGTGGTAGGCAAACTTGGCTAGAGAGGTATATTGACCGGTGTGTCCTGGAGAGAAGGAGTCGGGGGCCTACACACACCCCAGGTGAACGACCTAAAGAGAAACAACAAACGTGCGTGATGGAGGGGACGCTGAGGGAGGGTGAGAGGGGGGCGGGTGTGTTCATGCACGATAGAAAGTTAGCGCTAGCAAGCTACAAATAGAAGAGGATCGTGAAGGTGTAAAAGACGAACAAAGATCATAATTCATTATAAAAAGGTGGATACAGATACTTGAAGAAGATATCATAATGTAGAACATTGATTATAATTTTGGCTAATGTGTGGCTTTTGCAGCTCAGGTCTAAATACTTGTCATAATGTAGGGGGCGGGGCACTATACTTTGTGTGATAGACACGGTGTACGTATGGAACATGGTTTATATTATGAGTATATAGTTAGTACATCAAATGTACTATTATTTGGAACCAACATCAAGTGTATTCAAAAAATAGAATTCGAGTTCACATAGTACACATAGTTCATATCTATCTCTATAGTAATCATGTGGTGTGCTATTAAGGTAATACACGAATGATGGCTGAAGTTGGCAACAACCATGATTATAGATTCTTATTGAAATAGAGAAACGAATTCAAATTCAGTTCGAATTGCAGTGGTAGTATAGACATTTGGAATGCACTAAAATGTTGGTATGAGTAGGTTACATGCATTATACAGCCCATGAAATTTTTTAATTGGACATAACATGGATTCATACTCCCTCCTTCCATCTATATAGGGCTTAATGCGTTTTTTAAGACCGCCTTTGACTATTGACAAGATTAATAGTACATGACATGCACAATGTGAAAATTATATCATTGAAAGCTCCTTTCACACATGAATTTAACGGTGTGCTTTGTGTAAGTTGCATGTCATATATTATTGCTTTAATATTTGGTCAAAGTTAGCATCGAAAAACGCATTAGGCCCTATATAGATGGAAGGAGGGAGTAGCTTTGAATAGCATTTGTATAGTAAAACGGGGCAAGACTCTCTCTTTGTGTGGTGTGAATAGTTTTATTTTTTCGTTTTCTTTTTGGTTGAGGGAAATGCGAATTGATTTGGTACGTACAAGTACAATATTACACGTTAGGCTTGTCCCTAAAATTCAACCCACGCCTTGTTATATCCTGAAAATTCAGATATCATGCTCCCAAAACTAGCGCCTTCACAACCCACGCCTTGCTATCCCGAAATTTCAACGCGCGCGAAAACTCCCTCCAGCTGCCAAATCCCGACACGCGAAATCCCCCTTCTAACCCTGAGCCAAAAGCGCCGCTAGTTCAAATCGGTGGGGGTACTTTTGTAACACACCCTACATTTTGGACAAGCGCGTCCCTAAGTCATGGTTCACCCCCTCCCATCGCCTCCTTTTCACAATTCAAAATCCCAGCTGCCATAACCTCTCCGCTCCATCCACGAAACCTCACCCTCCTCCATCAGCCACCTCACTGCTGCACAGCCGGAGCCTCTTCCCCAACGACGACGTCCACCGCAATAGCTCGACGTCCCTCGTCCACCTCCTCGGATGAGGATCCATCGTCCATCTCGTCGTCCCGCCGATTCAGCCACCCCGTCCTCCACCTCCAAGGAGCTTCTCCGAGGATCGCCTCGTCTATCGTGGCTGCTCCATCCCCATAAGCGTCGCCTTAACCTGCTCCACCGAAACCGCAACATCCTCACCGACTCCTCGGACAAAGTCGAGGCCTTCTCGGCGCCACCAAAGAGATTGTACACTCATTGAATCGCACCTTCTCCTTAACTCGACCTCCCGGCGCCGATGGTGCTCCATCTCGCACCCCCATGGAGCGGCCACATTGAAGCCGGAGCCACGAGTGACATCTCCACGGCGGCTCTCCCCCAGTGCGAGGCCCCTTCGTCGGCGGCTCCGGCTCTCGCTCGATTGCTTGCTCACCTAGCTGCTGCTACTCTAGCTCTCGCTCGCTCACGCAGCAGCTGCTGCTCCGGCTCTCGCTCGCTCACTGGCGCTGCTGCTGCTGCTGCTCTCCCCCTCGCTCGAGTTGCTGCTCTGCTCTGATTGAGCTACACTTCAGTCGACTGAATCGACTTTTGGGTCAGTCAATTTTCAAGGGGTGGGGGGGGGCTCGCCAGAGTTAAGGAACAACCAACCGTGGCGGGGAGGGGGCTCACCGGAGAGCTACCCCACTATCTCTCTTAGCGTTCAGGGTGGGGGCGGGGGGCCTAGAGGGCAGGTCGGGGCAGTGGGGCGGTGGCGGACCAGCGGTGGGGAGTTGTTTCGGAGCGGCGAGGCGGCGCTGGGGCCGGTGGTTTTGCCGGTCGTGGCTGGCGGCTAAGGGGGGTGCAGGTCGAAGATGAACGGCAGGCCTGCCCTAAACTACATGTCAAGTGCCTCTCTGCTACCATTGTGTTCCGTTTCGACAGTAACATTCAGATTCCATAGTAAATTTTAGTTTTGACAGTTAAGTTTGGAGTCAACAGTTTTTACCTCATCTGTTGTAGTCAGGTGTTTTTTGGTGATGTAAATTTTACATCTAGTTTACATCATCTAATGGAGATGATATTAGAATCCCACTTGAGATTAGCGATGTCTTGCTTGTGCTGCTTCAGCCTTGACGTCCTACGGCTCACTGGAGCTGCTCCAACGATAGAACGATCCATCATAATAGAGCAGTGCCCTAGACGTCGTCTACAGATTCATCAGATCTTCCTCCACACCTCTGGCAGACACTTCTATGGCAAAGAGGTTGACACGACTACGGCAAAGAGGTTGTCACTTGTTGCATCACTTATTAGTTATTACTATACAATCATGTCGATCCATTAGGCTATTTTGGTTCAACGGAAAAACATAGCAATAGGGAATTATCCTATGGCACTCTACTATTCAATTAGTCATGCATTTTGTTGAAAGGAATGGAGCAAAACATCCACCTGGACCTAGTTTTCAAAATCATATGCATGAAAACAAGACCAAGTGCATTAGTGGCAGAATAACATTCTAACTGTACACGCTTTCATATGGTTTCACTTTATTTTGGCCATGTTTCTTTGCATTCCTCTACTCTTCCAATTCCTCTGAACCAAACACCCAAGTTGGAAGAAATCCTGTGTTTACAAATGTTATGTTCACCATGTGCATTCCTATCCTATTCTGGTGTTTTTCCTATCCCTGCGTTTTTAGAATCATGCAAGCCAAATGAGCCCTTACAGAATTACTTCAGTTATAGGTAGGTGTCGAAGGAAACTTTGTGTGGTTTGTCCTGCTCCTCCCGCGACGTCGTCCACCTCACCTGAGCTGCTCCATCGACAGAAGCATCAACCAAACCAGACATCACGACTCCTGACCGTCTTTCGCCGCCTCAGATCTCCTTCCCTGCCGCCGGCACCCACCGCAACAGCATCACCATCATCAACTGAGCAGATGAACCTGAGGAGTACACGGGTCCACAAGAGAGGTCGCACTCTTTTGTTTCTGCTTATGTTATGCATTGCTTAAAATTACCTGCTACTTTATCGTCCTCACCTCTTGGACTCCAAGTCAGGTCCAAATTAATGTTCAAACTTGAGTTCTAAATTAGTTGTGGGGCACATATCGAGGTAGCAATGAGTAGTATCTCTATATAATATCTGGTTCACCTAGGGTATGCCTATGATGTTCATCTTGGGTGGGAAACAATTAGTAAAGCAATCATCATCTATCTTTTTATTAAATTAAAGCAATCATCAACGTGCTATCATTATTTTTGGATCCATCCACTGGTTGTTATCATCACTCTAAATTTCTGCATGCTCTCCATACATAATCTCACTATATTTTTTTGTATGCATGTCCGATATTGTACACAGTCATGCTGAACATGTAGAGAAAAAGAGAAGAGTTTTGCGCGGCAATACAATGTCATGCAGACATCGCTCCATGGTGGGTTCAATGGCAAACCCTCCCCCCCTCTCCAGATTGTAATCCAGAGGAAGATATCTATTCTGAGGCGGATTCAGACGCAACTGACAACTCCTATTTACCCCCCCCCCCAAGGTGTTTGCTCTACCTTGGCATGATGATGTTAGCCATATCATGCATATGTTGCCTTGCAGTGCCTAATTTTTACATCATATATGTCATCTACTTAGTTTAGACATGTTCTATAATGCCACCTATTTAGTTTCTGTATCATATATGGGAATTATGCAGTCTCATGTCTTTTAGCCAGCCATAATATATGTGAAATGTGCAATGCCATCCAGTTTAACTAGGCATCATATATTTGAATGATATCTTGCCCATCCTTTTCTTCATTACATTTCCATTTGTCGACAACGTTTGTACATTAAAGTACTGTTCCTGTGAATCAGCCATTTGGGTGGGAGATGGAAAAATCTGGAGTGAAAACAAGGCCTTCAGAGCAGACATTGCTACCTATCGAAGCAGATCTCTTGTTGGGTCCCGATAGTTCCTCAGAGATGGATTCAGAGACAGATGACCAGTCCTATTCCCCCACCGAGGTGTATGCTCTAACTTGGCACAGTTATACTGCTCATATCATGCATATGGTGTCTTGCATTGCATAGTTTAGACATCATATACACAATATTCAACACCATGTTCTTAGTTCAGACATCATATTGAATGCCCTCTGTTTAGCATATAAATCACATATGTGAATTAAATCATGCAATCTTGATTACTTAACTAACATGTAGGTGAATTATGTCATGCGATCATGTTTAGTTATTCATCATATCTTTGAATTATGTTATGCTATGCTATCCAGTTTAGATAGACATCATATATGTGAAATTATGTCATGCTATACATTTTAGTTAAACAATATACATGTCAACTGTTTCATGCCCTCTTTTTCCCACACTATCTATTGCTTCTGTCTCTCATACAATGTCTGTACATTCAACTATGTTTCCTATTTATCAGCCATTTGAATTGGAGCGGGTGATGCCAGTATCTAGCGGAGTAAAAACACGGTATTCAAATAAAACAGGGCTACCTCTTGGTGGAGATAGAACCCCAGTTGTACATGCATGAGAACCAGTCCTACCACACATAACCCAAACTCTCACAGATTGTACCTCTACTGCGATGGACAGACCACCAACTTCACCCAATCTAACCCCAACCCCAGTAGATAGTAACCCAGTTCCTGTTGACACAGCACCATCTCCACCACAGAGCTCCCAAACAAGAGCAGTTAGTTAGGCAGCTCCAGTGCCCAAAGGGCCAGTACTACCACGGCGAACACCAACTCCACCAGTTAGTACGCCTATTCCTGTGGAGGAAGCACAACCAGCTATTCGTAGTTTAGCATCTGTCGCATTTGATGTTGTTAAATCCTATGTTTGTATCTACCCATCTTGGAAATATTATACTGAAGATGACGGAAAATGCCAGTTGCAGGTGTTTGTCCAGGAGTTATGCGTAAGTAATGTTATTCATGGCAATTACTTTGCTTTGTCCCATACATCCTACCTCCATGATGGTTATAATACAACAAATGTTCCCATTTTTCTCTATAGAGAAGGACCGATTTGGAAACTCAAGATGAGGTAACCTGCACTAATACCTCTGCTATCTTCAAGAATGTTTGGTGGCAGTATCGGAATTACCTGAAGAAAACATACTTCACCGGCAAAGAAACTCATCAATTCCCTTAAGTTCTCCTGAGAAACATTTACTGGATGATGACTAGGAACACCTTGTTCTGTACTGGTCCCGAACCAAGAATGTGGTAAGGTCCATGAGCTCATTTTCTATTTTTAAGTACTATATTCTTGCGTCTTACTATACTCTGTTCATGTAGAATAAGTGCCTAAACCTGAAGAACAACTGTTCTAATTTAAGATTCCATTGCTATCATAGTTCAAAAAAGCGTTGGGCGTTAATTGTGCGTTTTGCCACCGCCTTGCACTTTACTGACCAAAGCGCATGCTTATGCACAGTTATGCATAGGTTGAGCTTAGTTATGCGCAACGCATTTTGCCAACGCCTAGAGCCTAGGCGCGCTTAAGCGCTCGCTTAGGCGTGCACCATGATTGCTATCGTGCATACTGCTTTGCTCTTGTATCACTGTATTTACTCATACAAACTTATTTTTAAATTGAAGGATCCAATCGAAACTCCAATGGCACAACAGGTATGTTCACGCATGTTCCTTTAACAGGTTTGCTCTTATCAATAGCTTTGTTGATTTCAATTTCAATTGTGTTTACAGTTGACTTCTCATATCATGCACATTACTAGCATCACAACAGAGCCAATAGTGTTGTTGTACATGTAGACCCGTGGTAACCATCTGAAATCTTGTTGTGACGTGTAGTTTCCCACGCTTTGTATTCTTTCATTGTTGCTTTCGCTTGAACTGATATGATTTGAACCGCGTCTCTATTTTGATTTCGCAAGACACTGTAGTGACCATAGGACATAGATATATGTTTGTTTGATGCTTTTATTATGTACTAGTACTTGGCAATAGAAGACTTGGTAGTTTAATCCTGTCCACCTTACTAATGAATTGGTTCACCGAAATGAGTTTCATATACTAGTACATGACAAACATGTTATGTGTCTGCTTGTTTCTTCTTTTAGAATGCTGATCGAATATTGGGGAAGAGTGCCTTATTAAGAAATGGTAAAGGAAGTAATGCAGATAAGGTTCAGGATAGTGAGACATCCTTGTTGGTCTCCAACAAAGCTGATAAAACAACTAAGGAAGACTATCTTGAAGACAATGAGACAACCCCAAAGTCCTGTCTTGGTTTAGTGTTCGAGTTACTGGCCACTACCACTTGCATAAGCTATTCAAACTCACTGTCTGAATCAGTTCGGTTTCTTGAGTCTCAACTACAAGCTGAAAGACGTCGCTCAGCTGTGCTGCGACAAGAAGCGGAAGAACTGCGGAAGTCCCTAGTGCATTCAGGTGCATACTTTCTGGTGCAACAGCAAGCATTGGAGGATTTTAGCGCCAAACAGGACAAAGCTAATAAGCTTGCTAAGCTTATTGCCAGCATGGTGGATGCCCAGGATAACTTTTCTTGAGCTCTTCTGAAGTTGTTTTAGTTATGCTCTTGTTTTGCTGCCGCGTTTATTTGCACTGGTGGCCAACTTTGACGGCCAGTGTATGTAATATGCTGCTTTGTTCCCTATATTTGCACTGGTGGCAAACTTTGATACCCAGTGGATGTAGTATGTGTACTAGCGGTAATAGGCTACCGTTAGTTGCTTGCTTATTTATTTCCTTATTGTCTTGTTTAGTTGTTTGCTTGTAGTCACTATAGTTCTTTTTCCGTGTTTTTCTAGTGGCCATAATAACCTATATTTGGTAACTAGGCCACAATAATCATGGCAACACATGGACTATTGTAACCATGGGCCTCCTGCGAGCCGTATGATCCATGGGCTTCTATGGGCTGTAGGATCCATTGGTCTTCTATACGGGCCTTAGGGTCCATGGGCGTTCTACAGGCTGTAGGATCCATGAGCCTTCTACGGGCCATACGATCCATGGGCCGTCTACGGGCCGTAGGTTCCATGGGCCTTCTACAGGCCATAGGAACCATGGGCCTTCTACGGGCCGTAGGATCCATGGGCCTTCTATGGGTCGTATAATCATTTCGCCAATCATTGTGTAACGCCACTGATCTAATGCGCCAGGTGTCCGCCAGTTATTCGTCATCATTTCCATGTCATTTGCTTGCATGTTGCATTTTATCATGTCATCATGTGCATCTCATTTTGCATACGTGTTCCTCTCATGCATCCGAGCTTTTTCTCCGTTGTCCGTTTTGCAATCCGGCACTCCTATGTCCTCTGGCGTCCCCCTTTTGTCTCTTGTTGTGAGTGGGTGTTAAACTTTCTCGGAATGGCCTGAGGTTTGCGAAGCAGCCTTGGTATAGCACCGGTATTCCACCTGTCAAGTTTTGTGCCATTTGGAGTCCGTTTGATACTCCAACGGTTAACCGGGTAACCGTAAAAGCCTCTTTTGTCTTGCAGCCCAACACCCCTTCAAAGTGGCCCAAAACCCATCAAACTGCCCTCCATGCTCTCTGTCGTTCGATCACGATCGTGTGGGCGAAAATCGCTCCTCATTTGGACTCTCCTAGCTCCCTCTATCTATAAATTAGTCCCCTCCCCCGAATTTTCGGGCAAACCCTAGCTCCCTCTGTCATATAACTTGCTGTGTTTACATGGATGCCATCATTTCTTATGATCCTTTTTGGCTCATGGTCAGTAAGGGAATTTTGTTCTATGAAATTAGTAGATTCATTCCATGCCTTTGTTTGCCATGATAAGTTCCTGTAACATGTTGTTTGATATCTCTAAACATTGCAACCTGATGTTATTTCTGCAAAGCCTGAAACTGTTATTATTTGCAATCTTGGCATGTGTTTTTGAGCATGTTCTAGTAGTTTCTGGAGATAGCTCAGCGTTCATGTTTTGTTATGCTTTACCTGTAATTCATGCCCATGCCTTTTGTTTTCTTGTTGAGGTGTTGTAGCATATTGTTTTGATGCTTGCAAGATGCCTAGTTGTTGTTTTGGACAGATTGTTGTTATATCATGTTTGGAGTGTATGTGTTGAACCGTTGCTCCGTTTTAAGTGTGCTCTATATGAAACTTGTCTAGTTTTGCATGTAGTTTCATATTATCATGTTGCATCCTTATTTTTGGTGTGTTTGCTTGATGTTTGTTTGCATTTTGCATCAATGCCATGTTTAACTTGTTTTGCTCATATCTTCTAGGCCGTAGCTCCGAACTAAATGAACTTTATATGTAACTTGACTAGAATCTCGTGTAGATCATCTTGGTGCATCTTAACTTGATGTTTAACAACTTGAACATAAGGTTTACTCAGATCTGGACCAATTTCGAAATTTGCATATGAGGACTTACCGGAATTGTTATGTTGTTCCCGGCCTCATTTAAACTTGTCTTGATGTGTTGCTCTTGTTTGCATCATCTCTTGCCATGAGTAGCTTCATGTAGCCTTGTCATGCATCATGCTTGTTGTTCATCATGCCTTGTTCATGTGTGGTGTGTTTACCATGTTGTGTGCTTCTTTTCGATAGTTCCTGTTTCGTTGCGATCAGGAGGATTCGTTCGTCTACGCTTGGTTCGGCTTCATCCGTTCGTCTTCTTCATGGACTCGTTCTTCTTCCTAGCGGGATTTCAGGCAAGATGACCGCTACCATGGATCTCACTACTATCATTGCTATGCTAGTTTCTTCGTTCTATCACTATGCTGCGTTACCTATCTTTTGCTCATCAAGCCTCCCAAATTGTCATGAACCTCTAACCTTTGACACCCTTCCTAGCAAACCATTGCTTGGCTATGTTACCGCTTTGCTCAGCCCCTCTTATAGCGTTGCTAGTTGCAGGTGAAGTTGAAGATTGCTTCATGGTGGACAGGATTTTGTTGGGATATCACAATATCTCTTATTTAATTAATGCATCTATATACTTGGTAAAGGGTGGAAGACTCGGCCTTATGCCTGGTGTTTTGTTCCACTCTTGCCGCCGTAGTTTCCGTCATACCGGTGTTATGTTCCCGGATTTTGCGTTCCTTACGCGGTTGGGTGATTTATGGGACCCCCTTGATAGTTCGCTTTGAATAAAACTCCTCCAGCAAAGCCCAACCTTGGTTTTACCATTTGCCTCACCACCACCTACTTTTCCCTTGGGAGTCGCTCTCTTGAGGGTCATCTTTATTTTAGCCCCCCCGGGCCAGTGCTTGTCTAAGTGTTGGTCCGAACCGAGCCGCCTGTGGGGCCCCCTTGGGGCAATTCGAGGTCTGGTTTTACTTGTAGCCTGTCTCATCCGGTGTTGCCCTAAGAACGAGATATGTGCAGCTCCTATCGGGACTGTCGGCGCATCGGGCGGTCTTGCTGGTCTTGTTTTACCATTGTCGAAATGTCTTGTAAACCGGGATTCCGAGACTAATCGGGTCTTCCTGGGAGAAGGTATATCCTTCGTTGATCGCGAGAGCTTATCATGGGCAAAGTTGGGACACCCCTGCAGGGTATAAACTTTCAAAAGCCGTGCCCGCGGTTATGGGTAGATGGGAATTTGTTAATGTCCGGTTGTAGATAACTTGACACCAGATCCGAATTAAAACGCATCAACCGCATGTGTAGCCGTGATGGTCTCTTTTCGGCGGAGTCCGGGAAGTGAACACGGTCTTTGGGTTATGTTTTACGTAAGTAGGAGTTCAGGATCACCTCTTGATCATTGCTAGCTTCACGACTGTTCCGCTTGCTTCTCTTCTCGCTCTTATCTGCATATGTTAGCCACCATATATGCTTAGCCGTTGCTGCAACCTCACCACTTTACCCCCCTTCCTTTCCCATTTAGCTTTGCTAGTCTTGATACACATGGTAATGGGATTGCTGAGTCCTCGTGGCTCACAGATTACTACAACAACAGTTGCAGGTATAGGTTTTACGATGATCATGACGCGAGAGTGATGCTTGCTTGCTTGAGTTCTACTTCTGCTTCTTCTTCGATCAGGGGATAGGTTCCAGGTCAGCAGCTTGGGCTAGCAGGGTGGATGTCGTTTGAGTTTATGTTTGTGTTTCATTCGTAGTCGGATGATGCTCTGATGTAAGATGATGTTGTATTCGTGTGGCATTGTATGCCTTATGTATGTATCCCCATCTATTATGTAATGTTGATGTAATGATATCCACCTTGCAAAAGCGTTTCAATATGCGGGTCTATCCTTGGTGGGACCTTCGAGTTCCTTTTTGGATAGGGTCGCATATTGGGCGTGACACATTGGCCATACTATTCATGGACCATGATGGGCCGGTAATATGCCATATTTGATAACTATATGAAAACAGCCCAACGGGTTTTTTTGACATGAAAACGGCCCAACGTATTAACGGGCCACAAACGGGCCGACGTAACCACAAGCTGAATTTGGCCCACCAGCAGAAAATGACAGTAACGAGCTGTAAGTAACCGAATGCTGGAAATGAGCCCAAGAATAAATGGGCCTTGAGAAGGCCAAAAGATAACATGGGCTGGAAGCGACCCAATGGAATAATGGGCTGTTAATGGGTATAAAGTGATACACTGTTCATTACAGGCCAGTTTCACCACGGGTCATTAATGGGCCGAGAGTTACAAAGGGCCTCATATGGGCCGAAAGACGTCATGGGCCATACATGGGCCGGAAGTTAAAACAGGCTGGAATCATATTGGATGGCCCATATGACGCTACTGGGCCTAATTCGGATAGGTCGTAACGGGCCTTGGGTTAGCAGGCTGTAAATGGGCTATATGCGAACAAGCAGTTAACAGACTTTCCGTGGGCCAGCCCGCCACCTTTTGACCAAGTCAAACGGGGCGGCCTTTTCACAGGAATAGGCCTCTATTGGGTCATGCCATGTGTTGACGTATCATATGCGCCTTCGGTCCAATGAGTGGATGACATCTGTCCCAACGGTGAGCCGACACGTGTTTCCTCCAGCCAGTGATGATTTTACACATGGAAAATCCCCATTGGTCGGGGCTGTTAACGGGTTATCGGATCCAAAACTGGACCCGATAGCTTAACAACATTATGTTACGGTGGATGCCATGTGTCGGTCACCCTTGATGAAAGCACTTATGTGAGGCATGATTTATCATCATGGAAGTGGACACTTTCGTGATGATAATTTTGGTAATGTCATGGAACACTTCTACGACAGCACAGGTACGACTATCTTGATTCTGTCATAAAATCGTCATGGATGTACATGCATGGCAGAAAATGTGACCTATTGTGACAAACACGTATCATCGCGGAAGTGTATTTTCTTTGTAGTGTTGACTATGCCTCGGTATATCACCCACAAACCAATGGACGGGTCGAACAAGCTAACAGGCTCATCATGAGTGGCATAAAGCCCTGTTTGGTTCGTTCCCTAAAGGAATTTGATTGCCACTGGGTAGAGGAACTTGGTTCCGTATTATGGGGACTGCGCACCACCCCCAACCAACAACGGGATGCACACCTTATTTTCATGTTGTACGCCATGGAAGCAGTCCTCTGTAGATCGAAAGTATGTCTATAGGGGG
Organism: Triticum aestivum; assembly: GCF_018294505.1. Classification (NCBI taxonomy): domain Eukaryota; kingdom Viridiplantae; phylum Streptophyta; class Magnoliopsida; order Poales; family Poaceae; genus Triticum; species Triticum aestivum. Next base: position 485,662,910 of record NC_057795.1, read on the forward strand.
TGATTAGACTACTTGACCAAGTAAAAATCTAGCCTTTTCCCAATTTTAAGTCTTGGCGGATTTTAGCAACTTAACACAAGTCAAGCAATCAACCTACACATGCAATTCTAAGAGTGTAGCAGCAGAATGTAAAACATTCAATATGAAGGTAAATGGGAAGGGTTTGGACAGGGCAAACGCAATGTGGACACGGAGATTTTTGGCGTTGTTCCGATAGATGGTGCTATCGTACATCCACATTGATGGAGACTTCAACCCACGAAGGGTAACGGTTGCGTGAGTCCACAGAGGGCTCCACCCATGAAGGGTCCACGAAGAAGCAACCTTGTCTATCCCACCATGGCCATCCCCCATGAAGGAATTGCCTCACTTGGGTAGATCTTCTGGAAGTAGGCGATCTCCTTGCCCTTACAAACTCCTTGGTTCAACTCCACAATCTTGACGAAGGCTCCCAAGTGACACCTAACCAATATAGGAGACACCACTCTCCAGAAGGTAATAGATGGTGTGTTGATGATGAACTCCTTGCCCTCATGCTTCAAATGATAGTCTCCCCAAAACTCAAATCTCTCTCACAGATTTGGATATGCTGGAAAGATGATTTGAGTGGAAAGCAACTTGGGGAAGGCTAGAGATCAAGATTCTTGTGGTTGGATTGGAATGTCTTGGTCTCAACACATGAATAGGTGGTTCTTTCTCAGAAAATGAATAGCGAAAGTGTAGGCACATTCTGATGGCTCTCTTTCAAATGGATAAGGGTTGGAGGGGTATATATATAGCCTCCACACAAAATCTAACCGTTACACACAATTTACCAAACTTGGCGAGACCGAATAGTGAAACTCGGTGTGACGGATCTGGTTCAAAATGTGAACATTACGGTTTTCGGTGGGACCGACAATATCAACTCGGTTGGAATGATGCGCTAGGGTTAGGCAAGATCTCATCTTGGTGAGACCGATCGCATGAACTCGGTGAGACCAATTTCAGTAGTAAGCAAATAGAGACTTGGTCAAGCAAACTCGGTGGGACCAATCGCTCATTTCGATAAGACCGAAACATTACAAAAGGAAACAGAGAGTTTGCATTGAGAACTCGATGGGACCAAATGCTCATCTCAGTAAGATCAAAACGTTACGAAGGAAAAACAGAGAGTTTGCAGTCCCGTCTTGGTGAGACCGAGATCCCTATCAGTGAGACCGAACTGATTAGGGTTTCTGGCTATGGCTATGCCAAGTGAACTCGGTGGCACCGGATAGATCAAATCTGTAGGGCCGAGTTTGACTTTAGGTTTAGGACAAATGTGGAAATGAGAGAGTGGTTGAGGGCTTTGGATCATATCACTAAGCATTTTGAGCAAGTAGACCATTAAGCAACACCTCATCCCTTTTTAATAGTATTGGCTTTTCCTATGGACTCAATGTGATCTTGGATCACTAAAATGAAAATGAATAGTCTTGAGTTTTTGCCAATATGTTTTCTTAGCATTTTGAGGGGTCCACATCTCTAGTCCATGCCATGCCAATCATTGAACTTTCTGAAACATTTAACTTGAATGGATATTAGTTCAATGAGCTATATGTTGTTATGAATTACCAAAACAACCTGGGGATTAATTGCACTTTTAATCTACTCCTTTTTGGTAATTGATGCAACATATAGATCAAAGCTTCGATAAATGATAATATAAATGAAGTACATCATCGCTTTGAGAAGTATGTGATAAGTAAGAGCTCCCCCTAAATTTATGCATTATTTAAAATTTGCTTTTGAATGCAAATGCACAATCGATTAGGATAATGGTTTACTCTTCCATCTCACATACATCTTGGTGGAGCACTCAAAATGATAGAATATTAGAAATATGCACTCATCACCAAAGCAAACATGAATTATCACACATAAGAGATAAGATATCATCATTCAAGCACACATTAAAGTATAATATGATCAAACACATGATCATAGGAGTATATCACACACAAGCAAAAATAATGTAGCAACCAAACAAGCAAATAACAAGTAGCAAGAGAGGCAAATAAAGCAAAACACACTTTCTCTCTGTCTCTCAGCCTATGATCTATACACTTTCTCCGCTTTTGGCAACAAGTTACCAAAAAGCTCGAAAATGCATAGTGCTATGCAGCACTCTAAGCACAATCTTCGGGAGCTCCGGAGTGCAAAGATTGCATGGAGAGGAGTCCTTCAACAAAAGCATATGAAGAGGTCTGTGGGGATGGTGGAGTTGCAACTGGAGGGGCAACTGGGGCAGTGGCTGCAGGTGCTGAAGTGGTAGCTCTAGTTTCACTGGCTGGCACAGCTACAGATCTTTGTGCCCTTGGAACTCTCTGAAAAGCATATGTGGTAGCTCTCCCTCTCCTTTCCTCCGCTTCTTCTTGAAGTTGTTCAATTGTGGTCTGGATCTCTGTGACCTTCAAGTCTAGATCATAAAATTTTGTTTCAATGATCCTCTCAAGACTTTCTTGGTTTTGAGTCAGGGTGGCTACTCCTTTCTCAATCCTCACCGTGGCCTCAAGCAGATAGCTAAGCTGATCCTGCTTGGTCTTGAGATGTTCAGCTGAGGCATCGAGAACTTTGGAAGATTTTTCTGCCTTCTCTGCCTTTGCTTTCTCTCTCTTCTCCCGAGCCTCTACAGATGTAGGATGGGATGCATCCATGACAATCTCATTGTCCTCAAATTCCGGCCTCAGGGGAAGGTGCTCTTTATCTAGAAGGTATGTGCCTTTACCCATCTTGGAGTTGATGAGCATCTGAATGTGTGGGGCATATCCACATGATCTCTTCTGATCTGCTGCAGTCCTCTTAATTATTTCAACAATCAAGGTCATCACCTTGAACTTTTCTGGCACATCAAACATATGCGGCAAGTTGATCGAGTGCCCTCTGATCATTCTATCATATCCTGATTTGGGCAACAATGTAAATGTCAAAATGGTGTTGATAGTGGGCATCCCTGACAGCAGATAGTAAATGGAGTCAAACTTGTGAGTCTCCAAGGCATCATCAAGAATTTCCTTGTACATGTGTGCCATGGAGTTATGACCTTTCCTGGGCATGGCATAAACATCTATGTCATCTTCATACTCTTCAGGGGCATTTATCAACTTGGCCCACTCAGCAATAGAAGATTGGTACCTAGTACCCTCAGTCATCCAGACAATCTTGCCATCTAGGTAAAAACGTGTAGTTGAATTGAATTGCATCACCATCTCATCATTCTATTTTTCAGTTTCTGACCAACAAACTTGTCAGCTCCAGACAATCTAAAGTTGTCATGTACTCCAGGGAAATAATCAGCATTCTCATTAATATATGTCTAGTCAACCCATCTCATGTCACTGACAATGGGCTTCTTGTCCAAAAGTACTGTCTCATAGAAGTCCTGCTGCTCCTTGGTGTGAAACCTGTAATCCACAGTAGTCCTTCTCCTGGTAGCATAGGGGTCTGTCTGTCTCCATAGTCTAAGACCTGCTTCTTTCCTCAATTTCATGTTCTCTGCAACTGGATGAGTATCATCATGATCTGGAATTTTTGGTTTGAGCTTCCTCGGCACTTGGGCGTCTTCACCTTCTTGAACTTCAGGCACCGGGGCCTTGTTCTTCTCAGCAGCTGGGATGTTTCTTGTGGATCTCTTGAGTGTTGTTGGCTTTGAAGCTTGTGCAGCAGCAGCAGCCTTGGGAGCTGTCTTGGGCTTAGATGGAGCAGCCCCTGACTTGATAGCATCTCCCATCAGCTTTTGGGTCTTGGCAGGAGGTGCAATGGGATCTTCCTCCTCCTTTTCATTTGATTCCCTGACCATAGATGGCTTTCCAATCACTCTGGCTATGGTCTTCTTGGCCCTTTCCTTCCTTTTCTTGCCCCCAACAACCTCCTCTTCTCTTGGTTCAAGGGTGAACTCCATTGTTTCCTGAGTTGAGACTCTGGCTTTGGACATGGGAATTCTCTTGGCAGGAGCCTTCTTCTTCATGCCAGGCTTAGTGCATACAGTAGTGCCAAATTCCTTCTTGACAACTTTTCTCTTTGAGGTTACTTCCTCAATCTCAAAGTCCTCATCTTCTGAGTCAGAAGTTCTCTTCTTCCTTTGCCTGACAATAGCCTTAGGAAGATTTCTTGGGGTGCTTCTACTACCGTCCTCATCGCTGCTGTTTGAGGGACTAGTGCCCTCACTCAGATTTGCCTACTCCTCAGATATGTTCTGGCTATCCCTGTTGTCTGACATTGCTGACTCTAAAAGCTGACCCTGTGAATAGATAGGTTGAGATAGAGTGGATGAGCATCACAAAGTACAGACATTTTGCAAAACAAAGGGGTCAAAAACTTAGTTTCAGTTTTCTACAAAAGCATTTCGGAGCTACCGATATGACAAACTCGGTGACACCGAAGCAACTTTAGAGTCTAAACATTTGAAATCGGTCAGACCGAGACACAGTTTGGTGACTCCGAGATTGCTAGGGTTTCACTAAGAAAGTAAACTCGGTCACACCGATTTGTATGCTTCGATCAGACCGTGTAGTCCATGTGCAATGGCTTGGTCCAATTTGTTGAGACCGAATTCTCCAAATCGGTCGGTCCGATATGAGTTCAGCGGAAATCTAACCCTAAGTTTTTGGATCAAAACTAATCTAGAGGATGTTCTGGTTGTATAGAAGGAGCTCAATCGTGGCATGAATCATGGCATTGTCCTTAGTGCAAGAATCAGAGTTAAAGATTTGTAGCATAAGTATGTCTAGATGGGGTGATTACACTACTTGACCAATTAAAAATCTAGCCTTTTCCCAAATTTTAAGTCTTGGCAGAATTTACCAACTTAACACAAGTCAAGCAATCAACCTACACATGCAATTCTAAGAGTATAGTAGGGGAATGTAAATCAGTGCATATGAAGGTAAAAGGGAGAAGTTTGAGGGAGCAAGACACAGAGATTTTTGGCATGGTTCCGATAGGTGGTGCTCTCGTACATCCACATTGATGGAGACTTCAACCCACGAGGGTAACGGTTGCGCGAGTCCATGGAGGGCTCCACCCACGAAGGGTCCACGAAGAAGCAACCTTGTCTATCCCACCATGGCCATAGCCCACGAAGGACTTGCCTCACTTGGGTAGATCTTCATGAACTAGGCGGTCTCCTTGCCCTTACAAACTCCTTGGTTCAACTCCACAATCTTGATGTAGGCTCCCAAGTGACACCTAACCAATCTAGGAGACACCACTCTCCAAAAGGTAATAGATGGTGTGTTGATGATGAACTCCTTGCTCTTGTGCTTCAAATGATAGTCTCCCCAACACTCAACTCTCTCTCACTGGATATGGTGGAAAGATAATTTGAGTGGAAAGCAACTTGGGGAAGGCTAGAGATCAAGATTCTTGTGGTAGGATTGTAATGTCTTGGTCTGTTCTCTCTTAGAAAAATGAGAAGTGGAAGTGTAGGCATGTTCTGATGGCTCTCTCTAAAATGGAGAAGGGGGTGGAGGGGTAGAGCTGGACTAATGAGCTACTCGGCTCATTAAGACTTGGCTCATTAAGGCTCGTGATCATTATGGCTTGGATCATTTAGCTCGTTAAGGATAACGAGCTAAATATAAAGATTGGCTCGGTTCATTATATGTTCGCGAACGCTCGCGAGCAGCTCGTTAGGAAAATGTATCAGTAAATAGGATACATCACATGCATATAATTACAAACATACATAGGTCCATCTAGTATGATTCAATAAATCGAGAATATGAGAAGACGAGAAAGATGTGAATGTGGCAAATAGCCCATCCATAGACTTAGGAGTGATCAAAGTCAACAAAAAATTCTCTATATAATGAACAAAATCACGCAACTACCAAGCTTAACGAGTAGCTCACGAAACTCAGAACCTCGATCATTTAACTCGTTACTGTTAACGAGAAAAAATTGATGCTTGGCTCGATTTATTAAGAAAATGAGTCGAGCTCAAATGAGTCGAGCAGTCGAGCGCTCATTAGACTCAATGAGCCTTGAGCTTTTTATCCAGCCCTATGGAGGGGTATATATAGCCTCCACACAAAATGTAACCGTTACACACAATTTCCCAAACTCGGCGAGACCGAATAGTGGAACTCGGTGGGACCGATCTGGTTCAAAATGTGAACATTAGGGTTTTTGGTGGGACCGACAATATCAACTCGGTGGGACCGATGCGCTAGGGTTAGGGCAAAACATCGTCTCGGTGAGACCAATCACATGAACTCGGTGAGATCAATTTTAGTAATAAGAAAACAGATACTTGGTCAGGCAAACTGGGTGGGACCGATCGCTCATTACGGTGAGACCGAAACGTTACAAAAAGGAAACAGAGAGCTTGCTTCGCGAACTCGATGGAACCAATCGCTCATCTCGGTAAGATCGGATCGTTACGAAGGGAATCAGAGAGTTTGCAATCCCATCTCGGTGAGACCGAGATCCCTATCGGTGAGATGGAACTGATTAGGGTTTCTGGCTATGGCTATGTCAATGAACTCGGTGGCGCCGAATAGATCAAATCGGCGGGGCCGAGTTTGACTTTAGGTTTTGGACATATGTGGAAATGAGAAAGCGGTTGAGGGTTTGTAGAGCATATCACTAAGCATTTTGAGCAAGCAAGCCATTAAGCAACACCTCATCCCCTTTTAATAGTATTGGCTTTTCCTATGGACTTAATGCGATCTTGGATCACTAATATAAAAATGAAGGGTCTTGAGCTTTTGCCAATATGTGTCCTTAGCATTTTGAGGGGTCCACATCTCTAGTCCATGTCATGCCAATCATTGAACTTTCTAAAACATTAATCTTGAATGGATATTAGTTCAATGAGCTATATGTTGTTATGAATTACCAAAACCACTCAGGAATTAGTTGCACTTTCAATCTCCCCCTTTTTGGTAATTTATGACAACATATAGATCAAAGTTGTGACAAATGATAATATAAATTAAGTACATTGTCGCTTTGAGAAGTATGTGATAAGCAAGAGCTCCCTCTAAATTTGTGCATTATTTAAAATTTTCTTTTGAATGTAAATGCACAATCGATTAGGATCATGGGTTACTCTTCATGTCACATACATCTTTGTGGAGCGCTCAAAATGATAGAATATAGATAGCATGCACTCATCACCAAGGCAAGATATGAATGATCATACATAAGAGATAGAATATCTTCATTCAAGCACACATTAAAGCATAATATGATCAAACACATGATCATAGGAGTATCTCACACACAAGCACAAATAATGTAGCAACCAAACAAGCAAGCAAAACAAGTAGCAAGAGAGGCAAATGAAGCAAAACACACACACACTCTCTCTCTCTCAGCCTATGATCTATACACTTTCTCCCCCTTTGGCAACAAATTACCAAAAAGTTTGAAAATGCATAGTGCTATGCGGCTCTCTAAGCACGATCTCCGGGAGCTCCGGTGTACGAAGGTGGCGTGGAGAGGAGTCCTGCAACAAAAGCATCTGAAGAGGTCTGTGGAGTTGGTGGAGTTGCAACTGGAGGGGCAACTGGAGCTGTAGCAGCAGGTGCTGAGGTAGTAGCCCTAGTGTCACTGTCTGGCACAGCTGCATACCTTTGTGTCCTTGGCACTCTCTAAAAAGCATTAGTGGTAGCACTTCCTCTTCTTTCTTCAGCTTCTTCCTGAAGTTGCTCAACTGTATAGTCTGGATCTCTATGACGTTCAAGTCTAGATCATAAAACTTTGTCTCGATGATACTCTCAAGACTCTCTTGATTTTGAGGCAGGGTTGCTAATCCTTTCTCAATTCTCATAGTGGCCTCAAGCAGAAAGCTAAGCTGGTCCTTCTTGGTCTTGAGGTGTACAGCTGAAGCATCTAAAACTTGTGAAGATTGTGTTGCATTCTATGCCTTTCCTTTCCCCTCTTCTCCTGAGCCTCTACTGATGTAGGATGTGATGCATCCATGGCAACCTCATTGTCCTCAAACTCAGGCAACAGGGTAAGGTGATCATTGTCCAAAAGATATATGCATATTCCCATCTTAAGGTTGATGAGCATCTGAATGTGTGGAGCATAGCCACATGATCTCCTCTGGTCAGCAGCAGTCCTCTTTATTGTCTCAGCAATCAAGGTCATCACCTTGAACTTCTTTGGCACATCAAACATATGCAGCAAGTTAATTGAATGCCCTCTTATCATCTTGTCTTCTCCAGACTTGGGCAATAATGTGTGCCTCAGAATGGTGTTGATGGTGGGCAGCCCCGACAGCAGATAATATTCTGAGCTATATTTGTGAGTCTCCAAGGCAGCATCAGGAATCTCCTTGTATATGTGTGCCATGGAGTTGTGTCCTTTCCTGGGTTTGGCATATACATCTATGTCATCTTCTTGTTCTTTAGGGGCATTGATTAGCTTGGCCCAGTCAGCAACAGAAGATTGGTACCTTGTACCCTCAGTCATCTAGAAATTTTTTCCATCTGGGTAGAAATGTGTAGTGGAGTAGAATTGCATCACCATCTCATCATTCCATTTGGTGAGTTTTTGACCAAAAAACTTATCAACTCATGTCAATCTGAAGATGTCATGAACTCCTGGAAAATAATCTACATTATTGTCAATGTACTCCCAATCAACCCATCTCATGTCACTGACAATGGGCTTCCTAGCCAAGAGTATTGTCTCATAGAATTCCTGCTGCTCCTTGGTGTGGAACCTATAATCCACAATAGTCCTTCTCCTGGTGGCATATGGGTCTGTCTGTCTCCATAGCCTGAGACCTGCATCTTTCCTCAACTTCATATTCTCTGCAACTGGATGTGTATCATCATGATATTGTATCTTGGTTTTTAACTTTCTAAGCACTTGGGATTCTTCTTCTTATTATTCTTCCACTTCAGACACTGGGGCCTTGTTCTTCTCGGCAGCTGGAATATTCCTTGTTGATCTCTTAGGTGTTGTTGGCTTAGAAACTTGTGTTGTAGAAGTAGCAGCAGCAGCCTTGGGGCAGTCTTGGGCTTGGATGGAGCAACCCCTGACTTGATGGCATCCCCCATCAGCTTTTTGGTTTTTGGCAGGAGGTGCAACTGGCTCTTCCTCCTCCTCTTCATCTGATGACCTAATCATAGATGGCTTTCCAATCACTCTGGCCATGGTCTTCTTGACCCTTTCCTTTCTCTTCTTGCCCTCAGCAGCCTCTTTTTTCCTTTGGCTCAACGGTGAGCTCAATTTCTTCTTGTGTTGAGGCTCTGGCTTTGTACATGGGGATCCTTCTAGCAGGGGCCTTCTTCTTCAGACCTGGCTTGGTTGAAGCTGTAGTGCCAAACTCCTTCTTGACAACTTTCTTCTTTGATGTGACTTCCTCATCAACCACAAAGTCTTCATCTTCTGTGTATGAGGTTTTCTTCTGCCTCTGCCTGGTTGTTGCCTTAGGAAGATTTCTTGGGGTGCTTCTGCTACCCTCCTCAAAACTGATGTTAGAGGGACTAGTGCCCTCACTCAGGTGTACCTGTTCCTCAGATCTATTCTGGATGTCACTATTGTCTGACATGGCTGACACTGAAAGTTAACCCTGTGAATAGATAGTGTTGAGATAGAGTGGATGAACATCACAAAGTGCAGACATCTTGCAAAAAAAATGAGTCAAAAACTTAGTTTCAATTTTCTATAGAAATCATTTCGGAGCTACTGATATGTCAAACTTAGTGACACCAGAGCAACTTTTAGAGTCTAAACATGTGAAATCTGTCAGACCGAGGCACAATTCGGTGACTCCAAGATTGCTAGGGTTTCACAGAGAAATGAACTCGGTCACACCGATTTGTATGTTTCGGTCAGACCGAAAAATAAAAGTGCAATGGCCTAGGCCAAATCGGACAGATCGAATTTTTCAAATCGGTCAGTCCGAGATGATTTCGGCGGAAACCTAACACTAAGTTTTTGGATCAAAACTAATCTAGAGGAAGTTTTGGTTGGATAGAAGTATATCAAATGTGGCAAGAATCATGGCATTGACCTTAGTGCAAGAATCGGAGGTAAAGATTGCACAAGGGATCAAGTTCATACCCTAACTCGGTGGTGAACTCTCTACAGAGACAATGGCGGCGAAGATTCCCGTTGACGGTGGCGAAGACCAGCGGCAGGAGGTCGCTGGCGACAACGGAGACGACCGGAGACCTCGAGTCAGCAGAGCTGGACAGGCGCGGGCGAAGAGTTTGGGGAAATTTCCAAAATTTGGACCATGGGTATATATATCCAGACCCTGTTGGTGTGACCGAGTGGAACAACTCAGTGGCACCGAGATGCAGAATCGCAAGTGATCCCTGCAACTCGGTGAGACCAAAAAGTTCAAATCGGTTGCACCGAGATTGAAACCTAGATCAACTCAATGAACTTGGTATGACCGAATTGGATGAATCGGTCAGACTGAAATGCATTAAGAGGTTTTGGAAGTTTAAGTCTATGACGAATTGGTGGCTCCGAGTGCTCCTCGCCCAGAGGGTTCGATTATGACTTAATCAAACTTTGTGATGTAGCATGAATAGAGTTTGAGATGAGAAAAGCATAGATAGCTAGAGGGAGTTCTTAGGCATTCTTGTCCATCCATTTGGCAAAAATAAAAGTCAAAACAATCAAAGCAACAAATGGATGTCCTTGAATGGAGAAAAATATGCAACCAACATGCTCACACAATAAGATAGCAAATGAAATATGTGACAAAGCATGCACAAACACTCTAGCATCTATCAAGCAATTCGCGATGACTAGGTCATCTATATATGAGTATATTGACTTAGGAGTCAAATGAGAACATTTTATCATAGGTCATACTCATTGTTTAAGCACAAGTGGGGTTACCACTTCTACATAAAGCATTGTTGTATTCACACCATTAGAGTTACTTTAGCTCAATTCTTAGAGTAAAACTCCCCCTAGATGTGATATCCCCTTTTAGAGGGATGAACTAACCTTGTGTTTTGTCAATGATGACTTCATGTAGATGTTGAAGATGTGGATGCTCAATATTGATGTAGATCATTTGGAGCAATCCATTGGAGTGAGTTGCACTTTCAATACCTACATGGGTTAGTCCCACAAGGAACAAACAAGGATATCCATAGACATAGAGTGAAGTACACACATGATGATGTCCATGAAAGCATTAGGTTACCTTATCCCTTGACTTACTAAAAAGAGAGTTTGTGACTCCTTGAACCAGTGCAAGATGTGGAAGTTGATTGCACTTTTCCTTGCCAATATGAGTATGAGTGAAGTATGTTGGTGGAGTCACCCTCAAGAACTCTCTAGTTCTTCTTCGGGATCCACATAATTTTGATGGGAATCCTTGGGGTTGTAGATGTACTTGATGAAGTAGAACTTGAAGTAGTCTTGGGAACACACTTGACCAAGGCCTTTGGAGCTTCTTCAAATGAATCAATTTCCTTTTGAAGTTTGTCTTGCCTTTTAGCTTGTGGTCTTGTGGTGGAAGATCATCTTGAGCTTGTGTTCCCTTGAAGGAAGTAGGATCATACTTCTCTTGTTGAGGAACAAACTTCATCTTGGGGTATTGATCTTCTTCCCACTCAACTCCATTAGCATTGAACTTTTGTTCAAATCCAACACCTTGATTCTTCCGATGCCTTCCTCGCTTGCGTACAATTTCCTCAAATTGCTTACTTACGACAAGGCTCTTGTAAACACCTTTCTCTATAATTTCCTTCAATAAGCTATTTTCTTGCTCAAGTGTAACTTGGCTAAGAGAATCATTAGTGGAATCAAGAGAACTACTAGAAGCAACAATATTGGATTTAGCATGATTACTGTTACTACTAAAAGAAGAATCTTTCTTACTCTTGTTGCTAGAGTTTACTTGTGGCATGTAAGTAGACAAGAGTAAACACTTGGCATAGCTTCTGTTCCGAAGATCATCATTGATTGCTTTTAAGAACCCATGGTCTTGCTCTAGGTTGAGCTTTTCAAAGCATAGCTTCTCACGAGTTTTTAAAATTTCTCGATGATCTTCTAAAGTAGTTTCATGATCTAACTTAAGAGTGTTGAGTTCTTTAGTTAGACGCTCAATCTCCTTCTTATCTTTGTCATACATTTCATCTTGATTAGCATGATTAATAGCAATTTAATCATAGTTTTCATCACTAGCATTGTCAACAAGTAACTCATCATCACCTAGCAAATCATCTTCATCACTATTGAAATCAATATACTCGGGGTGTGATACCTTGGGGCCATTAGCCATGAAGTGTCTTCCAATTCCTTCATTTGGTGAGTCAAATATGTCGTAGGAGTTGGTTGACACAAGTGCAAGACCGGCAACACCTTCATATTGAGTATATTCGGAGTCGGAGTGATAACTTCTCTCAGAGTGGTTGTCAGAGTCTGAACCGGATACCCATTCACCAACATGAGCTTGATGCTTTCGTTTTGTGTAGCTCCTTGATGACTTGTCCTTTCTTTTCGAATCCTTTCTTCTGCGAGAGGGTCTTCGTTCATAACGATCATCTCTACTCCTTCTCTCTCTTGGAGGTGATTCTTCTCTTCTACTTCTCCTTTTAGGTGAGTCTTCTTTTGTTTTGTAGGGAGTCGTACACTCATTGGAGTAGTGTCCGGGTCTTCCACAATTGTAGAAACTACGATCACGACTAGAAGATCTTTTGTCATGGTAGGATCTTGACTTGGAGCTTCTCTCTTTGCTTCTACTCCTGTAGAATTTGTTGAAGTTCTTCACCATTAAGCTCAATCCTTCATTGATGACTTGTTTTTCACTTGATGTGGCAGGAGCATCACATGAGGCTTTATAAGCACCACTGGACTTCTTGTGAAACTCTTCCTTATCCTTGAGTGACATATCATGAGCAACAATTCTTCCAGTGACTTCCATCGGCTTGAGATCTTTGTAATTGCGCATCATTTGGATCAATGTGCACATGATATCATATTTTCCATCCAAGCCTCTTAGGATCTTCTTGATGATGACTCTGTCAGTCATCTCCTCACTCCCTAAGCCGGCAATCTCATTTGTGATGAGAGCAAGCCTAGAGTACATTTCAATGACACCTTCACCATCCTCCATTTTGAACTTGTCAAGCTGACTTTGAAGCACATCCAACTTGGATTGCTTGATGGACTCGGTACCTTCGTGCATATCAGTCAAAGTATCCCAAGTTTTCTTTGCATTCTCAAGACAGCTGATTTTGTTGAATTCTTCGGGGCACAATCAATTGAAGAGGATATCTCAAGCTTGAGCATTGTATTGCAGCATCTTCAATTCTTCTGCAGTTGCTTCATGATTCGGTTCTCTCCCATCAAAGAATTCACCTTGCAAACCAATACACACAATAGCCCAAATGGCGGGGTTATTCCAAGAATATGCATTTTCATCTTATGCTTCCAACTAGCAAAATTAGTACCATCAAAGTAAGGACCTCTACGGTGGTAATTTCCCTCGCTAGTCACCATACTCTCCTAGGTTGTGAAACCAAGGCTATGATCACCAAAGCTATGGAAATCAAGGCAAATGGAGACTAAAGCTCTAATACCACTTGTAGGATCGAAAGTATGTCTAGAGGGGGTGATTAGACTACTTGACCAAATAAAAATCTAGACTTTTCCCAAATTTTAAGTCTTGGTAGATTTTAGCAACTTAACACAAGTCAAGCAATCAACCTACACATGCAATTCTAAGAGTATAGCAGCGAAATGTAAAACATTGCATATGAAGGTAAAAAGGAGAAGTTTGGAGGGAGAAACGCAATTTAGACACAGAGATATGAACCTGCCTAGCCTGCCTACTCGCGATCCTCCCTAGCCTAGCGTGAAGAGCTCATAGAGACACAAAGACACAGAGATTTATACTAGTCCGGGCCACCGCTGTGGTGTAATACCCTACTCTAGTGTGGTATGGTGGGTTGCCTCGAGGGGCTATGGATGAACTAGTTACAAAGGATGAACAAGCATCAAGAGGTGAGGTGTGCTTGAGCTGGTGTGGTGCTCTACTTGTTCTTGTTTCGGTCCCCTTCTATGGTGGTGGCTAAGTCCTATATATAGTGCCTTGGCCCTCCTCCCAAATATGAGCGGGAAGGGATTCCACAACGGTGGGATTTGAAAGGGTACAAGTAGTACAGTCTATCCTGACAAAAGTAGTCTTCGCCTGCGAACAACCTCTGGTCGTGAAGCTGCGGTGGGCTCGGTGATGACCTCCGTCCTGCCGTCCTAGCGGTCTTGGTCTCGTTGCACCAGAGTGGAAAATTTTGGCTGATTTCTCAGGACTCCACGCCTGTGGCTTGCCTCCCTTGCACTGAGGAGGAAACCTGCGCTCTGCGCCCGCCTGGCACCCGCCTGGCCTTGGTCGTCATGGCTCACGTCAGCTGAACCTCATGAGGTAGCTGCATAGATCTCTCCGCCCCTCAGGAGCCCTCCGGCGGAGGCCAACTCCTTTCGGGGTCTTGGCGTCATCCGCCTCGCGAGGCTTGGCCCCTCATGAGGGTCTTGCTGCGTTGTTGTTGAAGCTGGGCCGTTACAGGCCGTCGATGGAGCCACGCGTGGTGGGCCACAGGCAGGCAGGACTAGATACCCCCATGTCTAGGATGCCGACAGTAGCCCCCGGGCCCAAGGCTCGCTCGGGCTTGGCTTCTAGGCGAAGCCAAAGGGCAAGTACGGAGCGCCGCAGGCCCTAACCACCTGCGGCCTTGATGACGCGTGGCGACTAATTGGACGTGGGCGACTTTGCTTCCCCATGCTGCCTCGGCAACTGCTCGACTTGACCATTGCATGCTGCATGCAGAAAGGATCATCATTACTAGAAAGCGTGGGAGGCCAACGATTTACCTTCCCCCGGCTATAAACATGCGAGCGGGTGGAGCCCTGCTCATTTCTCTTCTATCTTGCTCCTGCTCACTTTTTTCTTCTCTGTCTTGCTCCCATGGCGCCGATAAGGAGGTTCTTTGCGGCAGAAAAAGGGAAGGCCTCTAGGGAGGAGCCAGACCCTCTCCCACCGAAGAAGCGACTCCACCTCCACGGCGATGTTGGCGCGAGGCGAGAGGTGGCCAGGCCTTGGCAATCAAGGCCTCCGCCTGGCTTCCCCCTACCCTTGTACGCCCGAGCGAAAGGTGAAGGAGCGCGTCGCCGAACGGCACCTCGCGAGGATGGCAGGGCTGCCATTGCCCTGCCGGCCACGCCACGGACCCACGCCGAAGATAGCTCGCGCGAGTTCGTGGTGTGGGCGGCGATGCCTCCCGATACCTGGATCTGGTTCCCGCGGTTCTTCACTAGCGAACTGCCTCCGAGGGGACCGGTGGAGCTGTGGTTGCAGCAAGCTAGGTGCAGCAGCTGCTACGTCTTGAGCTTGCGTTGGTTTTCCTTGAAGAGAAAGGGTGATGCAGCAAAGTAGCGTAAGTATTTCCCTCAGTTTTTGAGAACCAAGGTATCAATCCAGTAGGAGGCTCCTCAAAAGTCCCACACACCTACACAAACAAACAAAGAACTCGCAACCAACGCAATAAAGGGGTTGTCAATCCCTTCACGGCCACTTGCGAAAATGAGATCTGATAGAGATGGTATGATAAGATAAATATATTTTTGGTATTTTGTAATATAGATTGGAAAAGTAAAGATGCAAATAAAAGTAGACTGAAAGCTTATATGATAAAATATAGACCCGGGGGCCATTGGTTTCACTAGTGGCTTCTCTCAAGATAGCATAAGTATTACGGTCGGTGAATGAAGTACTGTCGAGCAACTGATAGAAAAGTGAATAATTATGAGATTATCTAGGCATGATCATGTATATAGGCATCACGTCCGTGACAATTAGACCGACTCTTGTCTGCATCTACTACTATTACTCCACACATCGACCGCTATCCAGCATGCATCTAGAGTATTAAGTTCATAAAGAACAGAGTAACGCATTAAGAAAATGATATGATGTAGAGGGATAAACTCATGCAATATGATATAAACCCCATCTTTTTATCCTCGATGGCAACTGTCGGCGTTCTGGGAATAGGGGTCCCCAGACTTGCCTGCCTGCGGCCTGTGGCGTGGCTCGAGTGGTGGACCAGTACGACCCATCTTCATCAACGCAAACTCAAGACCCTCGCGAGGGGCCAAGCCTTGCTGGGCAGACGACACAAGGCATCCTCAGGAGCGGCCTCACCAAGCAGGCTCGCGAGGAGGCGGAGAGATCAAGGCAAGGGTACCTCGCGAGGTGCTCGTGATGCAAGCCATGACGATCGGGACCAGGCGGGCACCAGCCTATGCAGCGTCCTTGTTTCCTCTTCGGTGCAAAGGGGGCAAGCACAGATGTGGAGTACCGAGGCATCAGGCAAAGGTTACCATTTCGGTGGAACGAGACCAAGACCAGCAGAGCGGCAAGATGGAGGTCACCGTGGAGCCCAAGACGACATCATCGCCAGTGCCTTTGGCAGCCGAAGACCAACTTTAGTCAGGATAACTTGTACTAGATGTTCCCCTTCAAAATGGCCGTTGTTGGCGCCCTTCCCGCTTAATATTTTGGGAAGAGGACCAGGACCTCTATATATAGAGAAACCCACCATAGTAGAGGGGATCGGATCCTTCTCAAGGAAACCACCACCGCAAGAACACCTCTCGCGAGGCTGTTCTTCCCCTTGTACTGTTCATCATCAGCCCCTGAGGCAATCCACCACACCACACACTGGAGTAGGGTATTACACCACAACTGTGGCCCGAACCAGTATAAATCTTGTGTCTCTCATGTTGTTCATCGTTTAGCTTAGATTCTCGCAAGGTGATTGGATGTGGATTGGTAGGGGGAAGATCTTCACGGGCACCCCAGATTTCGAACCTCAAGGGTCTGCCGGAACCCAACATCCGACATTTGGCGCGCCAGGTAGGGGTGCGCCGAAATCTTTATTCCGCTGTTCCGTGTTCGATCATCCATCGTGTCCATGCCTGACACTCGCCGGGCTCGCGCCGAGCGTCGGGCTGCTCTCGCCGCCCGTGTCACCCAGACGGCTCCCGTCGGTGGGTGTCCCCGTCGTTCCCCATTGCCTACCACGAACGCCACCACCAGCCCGGCGGCGAACGAGCAGCAAGCCTTGTCGCTGCATCCCTCGGTGCAGCGGGAAGGCCGCACCGCCACCCCATCGCTGACTCCAGCTGGTTCATCATCCCACGCCCATCGCGCCCCCATGGATGCGCACGCCACGTTGCTCCTGGTGCGTGAGCTCCTGCACTACCGTCCTGTCGACGAATTCTATGAGGAGTGGCTCGCTTGCATCACCGAGCTCGTCAGCGCCGCAGGGGGCTCCCCTGCGCCATCCCTCTCACTGCCTCGCCCTCCGTCCTGCGCGGGTGATGCAGCCCAGGAGGTTCCTCCACCACCTCCTCCCCAAGAAGGCGCCCTGGCTCCAAGGTGTGCTGCCCCTGGACGAGATCCACCGCGTCCAGCGCACGCGTGACAAGAAAGGAGCTGCCAAGAAATCCCTCGTCCCCAAGAAGGTGCTCGCGTGCTTCCTGCACCAGCACGCCATGACCGCATCCCTGCACCAGCACATCAAGACCCCGTGCTGCTCTAGGCAGCGGCTTGCGGGGATCCCCAGGAGCAAGCCCCACGTCAGCAGAGAGCTCCGGTGGCCACCACAGGCTGTCGCGCCTTCACCACCGGGCTATGCAGTGTCGCCTGGCCGGGTAAGTCCAAACCCGACCTGCCTCCTTGCTACGATGGCACTGCCGACCCCGCGGAGTTCCTGCAGCTCTACAAGCTGGGCGTCGAAGCCTCCAACGGGGACGAAAAGGTCATGGCGAATTGGTTTCCCATGGCGCTCAAGGACGGTGCCCGCACCTAGCTCCTGAACTTGCCTCCTGGCACGATCTCCTCCTGGGACGAGATGCGTACCCACTTCATCGCCAACTTTTAGGGCACTCGTGACCATCCGCCGGCCGTGGGTGACCTGCGCTGCATCAAGCAGGAACCCGGAGAGACCTTGCAGAAGTACATCCTGTGCTTCAACAATGCTTCCCTCAAGATTCCCAAGGTGACCGAGGAGGCCATCATCTCAGCGTTCTTCGACGGCGTCCATAATGTCAAGATGAAGGAGGAACTGGCGATCCACGAAGATCTGTGCACATCTTTTGAGTTGTTCAACCTGGCGACCAAGTGCGCAAGGGCTGAGGAGGGACGCCTCTCCCTTCTCGAGCTCCCAGCCGCAGATCCAGAAGAGAAGAAAGCCAAGTCCAAGGATGTGAAGCACAAGTGGGCAGTTGTGCTCGCAGTAGAACCGCACATGAAGCGCGGCACGGACCAGCCGGAGTCGTCCAAGGGCAGCCGGTACTGCATGTACCACGATCTCCACACCCACAACACAAACGAATACCAAGAGCTCAGGGCCGTGCGAGAAGGCCGTGTCGGTCGACGCCCCGAGCGCAACGATCGGGGCTATGGCCGAGGCAGAGCAAGAGGTGGAGGATGATGGGACGACCGTGGCCCTCGCCAAGGGTGGCGTGACCGGCCTCGCGAAGACCGCTTGCAGGACCAGCCTCGTGAGGGGGCTTGGAGGGATCAACCTCGTGAGGATCGCCCAGAAGGCAACGCAGGCCTTCCTCCTCTGCCACCACCACCAAGAAGGAATGACGACCATCATTAGGACGAGTGGGTTGGGGGCTTTCAGGAGCCACATGTGTCGGCTTTCGGGTTCCGACAGACCCTTGAGGTTCGAACACTGGGGGGGGCGTGGAGATTCGACCCCCTACCGACTCGCTCCTCACCGAACCGCAGGGACCTAAACTACCAAACTGAACAACATAAGAGACACAAGATTTATAATGGTTCAGGCCACCATTGCGGTGTAATACCCTACTCTAGTGTGTGGTGTGGTGGATTGCCTCTTGGGCTGATGATGAACAATACAAGGAAGAACAGCCTCGCGAGGGTCTGTTCTTGGTTGAGGCTACTTGGCTCTTGGTTCGGTCTAGCTCTCTCTACCCTTTTGATGCCTTCTAGATGGGGGGTGGCTAGTCCTATTTATAGGCAAAGGCCCTGGGCCTCTTGCCAAATATTGAGCGGGAAGGGCGCCAACAATTGGCCATTTTGAAGGGGAACAGTGGGTACACTTATCCTGACTAAAGTTGGTCCTCGCGTGTCAAAGGCTCTGGTGGTGATGCCGGCTTGGGCTCCACAATGACTTCCTTCCGGCCGTTAGGCTGGTCTTGGTTTTGTTGCACCGAAATGGACGCCTTTGTCCGATGCTCTCGCCTGCGCTTGCCCCCTTTGCACCAAAGAGGAAAGGAGGACACTGCGCGGGCTGGCGCCCGACTGGCGCCCTTGGTCGTCATGGCTTGCGTCACGGGAACCTCGCGAGGTACCCCGCCTTGAACTCTCCGCCTCCTCATGAGCCAGCCTGATGACGCCGCGCCTGAGGAAGCTCCTTGTCGTCCGCCCCGCGAGGCTTGGCCCCTCGCGAGGGTCTTGAGCTTGTGTTGATGAAGATGGGCCACGCTGGGCCCCCTTTGAGCCACGTCGCAGGCCGCAGGCAGGCAAGTCTGGGGAGCCCCATTCCCAGAACATCGACAGTAGCACCCGGGCCCACGGTGCGCCCGAACTTGGCCGAGCAGAGAGGCGAAAGGGCAAGTGCGAAGCGTCGCGGGCCCTAACAGCCTGCGTCCTGGGGCGCCGCGTGGTGGTTGATTGGACGTGGGCGCATGTGCTTCCCCATGATGCCTTGGTAACCGCACGGGTTCGATGAGTCCCTGCATGCAAAGCGGGTCATGATTACCTGTGATCATGGAGGGCGATGGTTGGCCTTCGCTGGCTATAAGTACAGAAAGGCGCGCGCCCTTCGGTCTATCTCTCTGCTTCTCCTCCTTCCTGGGCCTTGCTCCGTCTTGCTGCGATGGCTCCGATCCGCCGGTTCTCCGCGGAAGAGAAGGGAAAGGCCCCCCAAGAGGATCCTGACCCGCTTCCGCCAAAGAAACGGCTCGCCCTTCGCTATTGGGGTGAAGACGCCTGCCAGGAAATGCCGAGGCCCTGGTGTGAGCGGCCACCACCGGGGTTCCCTCTTCCCTTGTACGCACACATTGGCGGCTCAGAAGGAGTCGACGCCGAACGCTACGAGCGGCGCCGCCGATGATGCCGACGGGTCACGAAGGTGTGCGTCTTCCCTCCTGGAGTCCACGCCGAGTGCTCCTGCCGAGAGTTCGTGCTTCACGCCGCCACGCCTCCTAAGTCTTGGATTCGCGTTCCCCCTTTCTTCGCCTCCGCCATCCCGCAGGGGGAACCCCTGGGGCTTTGCTGTAGCACACCGGCTGCAGCACCCTCGCGACCGGGGCAGAGGTCGCGGTCATTGCCCCGGGCGAGGTCTTCATGACTCGAGGCTCGGGTGAGATCGCCCGGGTCTGCAGAGCAAGGGGCGCCCTTGCCATCCATCTGGAGTACGATGGTGCTTCGGCAATGTCCTTCATGGTCTTCAATGCGGAGGGTCGCCCGCTGGAGTGCTGCCCCGGGAGAGGCGGTCGGGACCCTGCTGCTGCGAGACAGAGGTCAGCCGACCGCTCCCTTGGCCGCTCCTCAGGCGATGGAGGCGCCGGAGGATCCAGCGACTCCGTCGAGCTCTTCGCAACTCCGGAGACGAGTGACGACAGCTACGAGCCCTCGAGCCTGCGCCGTTCCCGGAGCAGGGCGGGCTCGTCAGGCTGTCGCCGCCTCTGATCTGGATGGGGTTGGTGTCGGTGCTGGGCGGCCCACTGTTGATGATAGCGTCTGCCGCGGTGGTTCCTGTAGATAGGATTCACGTCTTTTATTCCTGCGAGGAGCCAAGAATGTACCCGCGGGGGCTTGTAAGATGTTTGTAGCTTCGTTTGTCAATATGATCCTTATTGTGAAGCAGTGCGAGATGCTTATTCCTCCTTAGCTTAGTTTCTTCCTTTCAGACCTTGTGAGGGCTTGATGCTCTGCGCCGACAGGTCCCAGTCCCAAGGCGGCGTCAGCCGTCGTTGGTATGCCAGGTCGCGATGCCATGGTCAAGGCCAGGAGGTGAGCGGCCCGAGGTCCGGTAAGAGCCCCTGAGTCGCGATGCTCAGGAGGTCCCCTTTAGCGCTCAAGCAGCCATCATTCAGTGAGAAAGGAGAGCGACGTTGCTAACACGGGATTGCATTGGGTGCAGGGATGGTGCTGCGATGACTAGTGTTTCTGAAGAATGACTTATCTCGAGGGTCAGGAAACGCTTCCTGGTGCGGTGCTAGGCCCGTGCCTTGGCCGGAGAGGGGTTGCTTGGCGAGGTCCTCACGTGCTCCTCCCCTCTCGCCTGCGCTCCCCTTTCTGCTCTACGTCCTCGGGTCCCGGCCCTCGAGCGAGTCTCAGCCGTCGCTGGTATGCCAGGTCGCGATGCCGTGGACAAGGCTAGAGGGTGAGGGCTGGAGGACCAGTAGGAGCCCTCATCACAAAAGGAATGAGAGTTCGCCGTGGCAACCGACAGTAAGCCGTTAGTTGCTTTGGAGAGGCGATGAGGCACAAAAGGCCTGGCGAGGTGTATTGGGGCACCCGTCGGTCAGTGCGGGACTCACAGGGCCCAACCCCAAGGCGGGTTGCGCCTGGCTCTTGGCCTTGTCTTCGAGTGTGTTCTTGCAAATTTGGCCAGATGCCAGTGCTCTACGTCTTCGGGTCCCGGCTCTCGGGCTGGTCTCAGCCGTCGCTGGCATGCCATGGACAAGACCAGAGGGTGAGGGCCGAAGAGCCGGTAGGAGCCCTGAGTCGTGATGCTCAGGCACCCCCCCCTTTAACGTGCAAGCTAGGTTAGATGACGAAACTCTACGTCCTCGGGTCCCGGCTCTCGGGCTGGTCTCAGCCGTCGCTGGCATGCCAGGTCGCGATGCCATGGACAAGACTAGAGGGTGAGGGCCGGAGAGCCGGTAGGAGCCCTGAGTCGCAATGCTCAGGCACCCCCCCCCCTTTAACGCCCAAGATTCCGACACCCAGGAGAAAAAGGCACCAAATAAGAAGCATGGTGGATTGAAAGCATAGTCCTAAGATATGCGCAAGAAGGATACATGCCGCTGGGACTGGCCCGAGTGGCTTGGTGATGATGCTGCCCGAGGGACGCCCCCAACAAGGTAAGCTAAGGACATGAAAATAAAATAGGATACATGCCACAGGGGTGGACCCACGTAGCCTGGGAATAATGCAGCCCTGAGGGCGCTCCCAGCTGGAAATGAAAACTCGAAAGGTGTCACCTGATAACGCTGGAGACGAAGGGGTGTTGGTGTAGCAGACTCGGTGGGATGCGGGAGCCGATCCTCACGAGCCCCCAGGCCCTGGAGGCTCGGGAGGCTCCGGAGGCGCTGGTGGCTCCTCGCGGGCCATCTCCATCTCCGCCAGGGCTGCGGCACGCCTGATCTCTTGAGCCTCCAGGATGGCCCTCATGAGACGTAGGTGCGCAACAGCCGTGTTTGGCAAGCCGAAGGGCATGCGCACGTAGCTGTGGGGCGGGCCCTCGCAACGTCCCACTCACGAGGGCCAGAGGCGCTCTTGAGACACGGCTCGGTTGAGCCCCGGCATGTCGATGCAGAGGCGCAGCCCACCATCCTCGCCTAGATGGGGGGCCATGTCAGGTAGGCGGCGGCTGCCTCTCATGACCCTTGATTCATGTAACTCCTGAATGGCCTTGCTGACGAACTCCTGAGGGTTTGGCCCTCCTTGCCTTGCTCCTTCTTGAGGGAAACATGCTTCGAAGCTCGCCTCCATGTGGTGCCCAAGCGCCTCCCTCGTTACCTCGGCGAGGTCGGTGGCCCTCCAGGGGAGAGCCCCCGAGCCCTGCCTGAGGAGGGCGCCAGGCGCGCCTTCCTATGCGATCGAGGGAGGATCCCCCTGAGCAAGCGCGGGCCCAGCGGGACCTGCCTCCTGAGGGGCCCGGCCGGTTGTTGTCTTCTTATTCTTGGGGGAGGCCTCGGGAAGCCTCCTGCCTCCGTGTTCCGGGTCTTCCAGCGACGCGGCCTGAAAGGCTCTCTCCAGGGAGCACATTGCATCCCTCTCTTCGCAGGGCACCGTGATGACCCCGCCGCTTCCTGGCATCTTGAGGACGTTGTAGCCATGGTGGGTTACGGCCATGAACTTGGCCAGCGCCAGGTACCCGAGGATGGCGTTGTACGGCAGGCGAATATGGGCGATGTCGAAGTCGATGAGCTCGGTGCGGTAGTTGTCGCGTGCCCCGAAGGTGACAAGAAGGCGGACCTGCCCTATCGGGACCGTGGAGCCGTCGGTGACTCCGGAGAATGGCTTGGTTGGCTGAAGCTGGTTGTAGGGCACTTGGAGATTGTTGAATGTTTCCATGGACAGGACGTTGAGCCCTGCCCCGCCATCGATGAGGATCTTGGTGACTAGCACGTTGCTGATGATTGGGGAACAAAGCATCGGGAGGACTCCGGGTGTGGCCGCACACTTGAGCTGATCCGCTGAGCTAAACGTGATGGCACATGCCGACCACCTGAGAGGGCGCATGGCCTCGAGCTTGGGGAGGACTGCATTTACTTCGCGGGCGAACTGCTTGAAGATGCGCTGAGAGGCTGGGGCTTGAGCTCAGCCCAAGATGCAGGCGATTGCGCGTGGTTCCTGGAAGCCCCCAGCCCCCTCGTCCTGATGACGGTCTTCATTTCTCCTTGGTTGTGGCGGTAGCGGAGGGAAGCCTGCGTTCCCTTGCGGGTGATCCTCGGGAGGCTGATCCCTCCAGCCCCCCTCGCGAGGCGGGTCGTGCCAGTGGTCCTCGCGATGCTGGTCGCGCCACCCTTGGCGTGGGTCGCGGTCTTCCCAACGTCCTGGATTCCTTCCTCCTCCTCGGCCGTAGCCCCGGTCATTGCGGTCGGGACGTCTGCCGACCCTTCCCTCACGCACGGCCCGGAGCTCTTGGCACTAGTTGGTGTTGTGGGTGTGAAGGTCGTGGTACACGCAGTACCGACTGCCCTTGGAGGATTCAGGCTGATCTCTGCCCCGCTTGGTGCCTGGCTCGGCTGCGAGTACGACAGCCCCCTTGCGCTTCACGTCCTTGGCCTTGGGCTTCTTCTCTTCGGGGTCCGCGGCAAGCAGCTCGAGGAGGGAAAGGCGCCCCTCCTCGGCCCTGGCGCACTTGGTCGCCAAGTTGAACAGCTCCAAGGAGGTGCATAGGTCTTCGTGCATCGCCAGCTCCTTCATCTTGATGTTGCGCACGTCGTCAGAGAAGGCCGAGATGATGGCCTCCTCCGTTACCCTGGGGATCTTGAGGCACGCGTTGTTGAAGCGCTGGATGTACTTCTGCAGGGTTTCCCCTGGTTGCTGCTTGATGTGGTGCATGTTGCTCACGGCGGGTGGCCGGTCACGAGTACCCTGGAAGTTGACGATGAAGCGGGTGCGCATCTCGTCCAAGGAGGAGATGGTGCCTGGGGCTAGATTCAGGAGCCATGTGAGAGCTCCGTCCTTGAGTGCCATGGGAAACCAGTTCGCCATGACCTTTTCGTCCCCGTTGGCGGCCTCGATGCCCAACTCGTAGAGTTGGAGGAACTCCGCAGGGTCAGCTGTGCCATCGTAGCGAGGAGGCAGGTCTGGCTTGAACTTGTCGGGCCACGCGACGCTGCGCAGCTCGGGGGTGAAGGCGCGACAGCCCGCCGTGGCCACAGGGGGCCTTGGGCGTTGGTGAGCTTGGTCCTGCGGGTCCCCACGCGCCACGGCTGGGGGCAGCGCAGGGTCTTGACGTGCTGGAGCAGGGAGCGCTCGGGCAGCTTCTCGAGGGCATGGGACTTCTTGGCAGCTCTGCTCTTGCCGCGCTGGCGCCTGACGGAGCGAGTTCCGCCAAGGGGCCGCGTGCTTTGGGGCCAGGACGCCTTCTTGAGGAGGAGGCGGCTGAGGCGCCCTAGGGGCTTCATTGCCCACGCATGGCGGGGCGCGGTGGAGCGAGAAGGACGGCGCGGGGGCGCCTCCGGCGGCACAGACGTGCTCGGCGACTCGGTCGAGCCACTCTTCGTATACGTCGTCGATGGGGCGGTAGCGCAGGAGCTCATTTGCCCCGATGAGCGCAGCTCGGGCCTCCATGGCCGCGCGGGGCGCGCGTGACGATGAACCAGCGGGGCCGAGCGAGGGCGTGACAGTGCGGCCGTCCCGCCTGATGGACGGGTGCTGGGACGATGCTTGCCGACGAGGGCGCCCGCCGACGGGAGCCATCTGGGCGACATGGGAAGCGAGGGCGGCTCGGCGCTCGGCGCGAGCCTGATGAGCGTCAGACATGGATGCGGTGGTCGGGGAAGAACGGGACGACGGAAGGCAAACTCTGGCGCACCCCTACCTGGCACGCAAAATGTCGGATCTCGGGTTCTGGCAGACCCTTGAGGTTCGAACAGTGGGGTGCGCGCAGAGATTCGACCCCCTACCGACTCGCTCCTCACCGAACCGCAGGGACCTAAACTACCAAACTGAACAACATAAGAGACACAAGATTTATACTGGTTCAGGCCACCATTGCGGTGTAATACCCTAATCCAGTGTGTGGTGTGGTGGATTGTCTCTTAGGCTGATGATGAACAATACAAGGAAGAACAGCCTCACGAGGGTCTGTTCTTGGTTGAGGCTACTTGGCTCTCGGTTCGGTCTAGCTCTCTCTGCCCTTTTGATGCCTTCTAGATGAGGGGTGGCTAGTCCTATTTATAGGCAAAGGCCCTGGGCCTCTTCCCAAATATTGAGCGGGAAGGGCGCCAACAATTGGCCATTTTGAAGGGGAACAGTGGGTACACTTATCCTGACTAAAGTTGGTCCTCGCCTGTCAAAGGCTTTGGTGGTGACACCGGCTTGGGCTCCACAATGACTTCCTTCCAGCCGTTGGGCTGGTCTTGGTCTTGTTGCACCGAAATGGACGCCTTTGTCCGATGCTCTCGCCTGCGCTTGCCCCCTTTGCACCAAAGAGGAAAGGAGGACACTGCGCGGGCTGGCGCCCGACTAGCGCCCTTGGTCGTCATGGCTTGCGTCATGGGCACCTCGCGAGGTACCCCGCCTTGACCTCTCCGCCTCCTCATGAGCCAGCCAGATGACGCCGCGCCTGAGGAAGCTCCTTGTCGTCCGCCCCGCGAGGCTTGGCCCCTCGCGAGGGTCTTGAGCTTGTGTTAATGAAGATGGGCCGCATTGGGCCCCCTTTGAGCCACGCCGCAGGCAGGCAAGTCTGGGGACCCCCGTTCCCAGAACGCCGACAACGTGCTTTCGCTTGCATCTTGGGCGGTGCCTAGGCCCCAGCCTCTCAGCACATCTTCAAGCAGTTTGCTTGCGAGGTGAATGCAGTCCTCCCCAAGCTTGAGGCCACGCGCCCTCTTAGGTGGTCCACGTGTGCCATCACGTTCACCTCAGCGGATCAGCTCAAGTGCGCGGCAACAGCCAGTGTCCTCCCAATGCTCTGTTCCCAGTCATCAACAATGTGCAAGTTACCAGGACCCTTATCAATGGCGGAGCAGGGCTCAACGTCATGTCCGTCAAGACGTTCAACAATCTCCAAGTGCCATACGATCAGCTTCAGCCAACCAATCCTTTCTCAGGAGTCACAGATGGTTCCATTGTCCCAATAGGGCAGGTCCGCCTCCCTGTCACCTTTGGACAACACAAGAACTACCGTACCGAGCTCATTGACTTTAACGTCGCTCACATTCACCTACCATACAATGCCATCCTCGGATATCCAGCCCTGGCCAAGTTTATGGTAGTGACTCACCATGGCTACAACGTCCTCAGGATGCCAGGAAGTGGCGGAGTCATCATGGTCCCCTATGAAGAGAAGGATGCGGTGTGCTCTCTTGAGCGCGCCTTCCAAGCTGTGTCGATCGAGGACCCAGACAGCAAGAGTGGGAACCTTCCTGAAGCAGCTCCCAAGAAGAAGAAGACATCACCTGGCTCAAGGCCTCAGGAGGCAGGCACCTCCGGAGGCACCACATCAGGATCTACGCCCATCCAGGTGGCGCCACCCTCTGTTGCATAGGAAGGCGCGCCCGGCGCCCTCCTCGGGCAAGGCTCGGGGGCTCTCTCCTGGAGGGTCACTGACTTTGCCAAGATCACGAGGGAGGCGCTCGGGCACCACTTGGAGGCGTGCTACACGGCACGTTTCCCTCAGGAAGGCATAAGGCGAGGAGGGCCCAACCCTTAGGAGTTCATCGCCAAGGTCACTCAGGAGCTGCAGGAATCGAGAGTCATGCGCGACAACCACCGGCTGCCCAGCGTAGCTCCCCATCCAGGCGAGGATGGTGGCCTGCGCGTCTGCATTGACTACCCAGGGCTCAATCAAGTCGCGTCTCAGGAGCACTTCTGGCCTTCGCGCACGGGGCATTGCGAGGGTCCACCTCACAGCTACGTTTGCATGCCCTTCGGCCTACCGAACGCGGCTGCTGCTCACCAGCATCTGACGAGGAGCATTCTGGAGGCTTAGGTGGCCAAGCACCGCACGTTCCTGGAGGAGATGGAGATGGACCTTGCCGAGCCTCTCAGAGTTCCGAAGGCTCATGAGGGTTGGCTTCTTCATGACGCACCATCATCTACACCAACACTCGCTCTGCAATGGTATCAGGTGACATCTCCCAAGTTTCATTTCAGCTAGGAGCGCCCTCAGGGCTGCATCATTACCAGGTCGTGTGGGTCTGTCCCCGCGGCATGTATCCATTCCGCTTATGTCTTTAGCTTACCTTGTTGGGGGCGCCCCTCGGGCTGCATCATCCCCAAGACGCTCGGGCCTGACCCTGTGGCGTGTGCTTTTCCTTGCATCTATCTAAGTTGGTTTGCCTCTTCATGCTTAACCTTCCTGTGATAATCGCCTGCTCGATTGACGCCTACCCTTGGAGCCGCTCGCTCTGGCATGGCGCTTGCGCATGGGTCCGTCCCTGCAATGTCGACAAATCTGAGTGGTCGGGCTCTGGCCGTGGCAGCCCTGCAAGGCGCTACCTCACCAGGCCCACAGTGCCTCAATCACTCCCTCGGAGCAACCAATGGATGGCTGGCAACCGTAATGGCAGTCCTTGGTTTCCTCGTGTTGGTGTATAGGATCCACCTAAGGAATAACGTTGGGGGCGTCGTGAGCTCTCTCTCTCTCTCCCGTGCGATCCGCTCGCGCGTTAAAAGGGGGCGCTTGAGCATCGCGACTCAAGAGCTCTTACTGGCTCTCCAGCCCTCACCCCCTGGCCTTGACCCACGGCATCGTGACCTGTCATACCAATGGCGGCTGAGCTCGCTCGAGGGCCGGGACCTGAGGACGTAGAGCATGAAGGAAAGTGCGGGGAAGAGGGGAGAAGCTCACAAGGGCCTGACCCAAAGACATCCCAGCTGCCGACGCGCAGGTCCGGCACCTCGCCAAAGAACGACTCCAAGCTCATGAGATAAGTGCTCCTGGAAAAGCTAAATCAATGTAACACCAAACCCTTGCCTAATGCGGTCCTGTCGCGGCGACGTTGCCTTCCTTTCTTGCCCAGCGGAGGCTGCTTGAGCGCTAAAGGGGACCTCCTGAGCATCGCACCTTGGGGGCTCTTACTGGATCTTGGGCCACTCACCTCCTGGCCTTTACCACGGTATCGCGACCTGGCATACCAGCGACGGCTGAAGCTTGCTTGGGGACTGGGACCTGCCAGCGTAGAGCATCAAGCCCTCGTGAGGATAGAAAGGGGGAGCCAAGCCGAGGCAGGACAGGCATCTCGCATCGCTCCATAATAATGATAATATTCACAAAAGACATAGCAGATGCCTTACATACCCCCTCAGGGTGTTTCCTTGATTCCTCGCAGGGAAAAAAGGTGCTAATCCTAAGGGACGCTAACTACGCGCGCCTCCATGGTCGATGCCATCATCAACAGTGGGCCGCCAAGCGTCGGCGCCAACCCCATCCAGATCAGCCGCGCTGGCGGCCCGATGCGGCTGCCCTGCTCCAAGCACGACGCGAGCTCGGGGGCTCGTAGCTGTCATCGCTCGTCTCCAGAGTCACGAGAAGCTCGGGAGAGTCGCTGGACCCTTCGGCTTCTCCGCTTCTACCAGAGGAGCTGCTGGGGAAGCGGTTGGCAGGCCTAGCCCTCGCCACTTCGATGCCCCGGCCACCTTCCTTGGGGCAGCACTCCAGTCGGCGTCCTTCCGTGTCGAAGACCTTGAAGAACATCAAGGAGGCGCCATCGTATTCGAAATGAATCACGAGGGCACCTCCTGTTCGGCAAACTCGGGCGATCTCGCCCCATCCCCGGGTCATGTAGACTTTGCCTGAAGCGACAACCTCAACCTCCGCTCCGGTCGCAGGGGTACTACAGTCAGTGTGCTGCAGCCAGAGCTCAAGAGGCCCCCTTGGCGGCATCTCGAAGGCGAAGAAGGGAGTAAGGCAAATCCAAGAGCTTGGAGGCATGGCGGCGTGAAGTACAAGCTTGCGAGAAGAGCCCTCGGCATGGACCACAGGGGCGACGATGTGCACCGCTGTGATTCGTCGGTGTCGTCGGCGGCGCAGGCGGTGCCGCTCGGCGTCTTCCTCTCTAGGGCCCTCAGCCCGGGCGTACAAGGGGAGCGGAAACCCAGGCAGCGGTCGCTCGTACCAAGGCCTTGACGCCTCCTGCCATGTGACCTTGTCGCGGCGGCCGGGGACCGACCGCTTCTTCGGCAGAAGCGGGTCGGGACCCTCTCGGGGGGCCTTCCCTTTCTCTTCTGCTGAGAACCGGTGGATCGGCCCCATGGGCGTAAGGTGGAGCAGGGGCAAGGAAGAAGGAGTGAAGGAGAAGGATATGGACTGCGGGGGCTCTCGCCCGTCCGTACTTATAGTCCAGACGAGGCCAACCATCGGCCTCCACGATCACAGGTAATCATGACTCATTTCTGGATGCAGGAACTTGTCAAGTCGGGCAGTTGCCGAGGCAGCGTGGGGAAGCGGAGACGCCCACGTCCAATCAACCGCCACGCGGCGCCCAAGGTCACAGGTTGTTGGGGCCCGTGACGCTCCACACTTGCCCCTTCGCTTCTCTGCTAAGCCAAGTCCAAGCGCGCCTTGAGCCTGGGGGCTACTGTCGGTGTTCTAGGAATGGTGGTCCCCAGACTTGCCTGCCTACGGCCTGTGGCATGGCTCGAGTGGTGGCCCAGTGTGGCCCATCTTCATCAACGCAAACTCAACACCCTCGCAAGGGGCCAAGCCTCCTGGGGCGGACGATGCAAGCCTTCCTCAGGAGCTGCCTCGCCAGGCAGGCTCCCAAGGAGGCGGAGATATCAAGGCAAGGGTACCTCATGAGGTGCTCGTGACGCAAGCCATGACGATCGAGACCAGGCAGGCGCCGGCCTATGCAGCATCCCTGTTTCCCCTTTGGTGCAAAGGGGGCAAGAACAGACGTGGAGTACCGAGGCATCAGGCAAAGGTTACCATTTTGGTGCAACGAGACCAAGACCAGTAGAGGGGCAGGATGGAGGTCACCATGGAGCCCAAGACGGCATCATCGCCAGTGCCTTCGGCAGCCGAAGACCGACTTTAGTCAGGATAACTTGTACTAGATGTTCCCCTTCAAAATGGCCGTTGTTGGCGCCCTTCCCGCTCAATATTTTGGGAAGAGGACCAGGGCCTCTATATATAGAGATAGCCACCACAGTAGAGGGGATCGGATCCTTCTCAAGGAAACAACCACCGCAAGAACACCTCTCGCGAGGCTGTTCTTCCCCTTGTACTGTTCATCATCAGCCCCTGAGGCAATCTACCGCACCACACACTGGAGTAGGGTATTACACCACAACGGTGGCCCAAACCAGTATAAATCTTATGTCCCTCGTGTTGTTCATCATTTAGCTTAGATTCTCGCGAGGTGATTGGACGTGGATTGGTAGGGGGAAGATCTTTGCGTGCACCCCAGAGTTCGAACCTCAAGGGTCTGCCGGAACCCAACATCCGATAGCAACAATACAGTATGTGCCTTGCTTCCCCTGCTGTCACTGGGAAAGGACACCGCAAGATTGAACCCAAACCTAAGCACTTCTCCCATTGCAAGAAAGATCAATCTAGTAGGCCAAACCAAACTGATATTTTGAAGAGACTTGCAAAGACAACTTAATCACACATAAAAGAATTCAGAGGAGATTCAAATATTTCTCATAGATAAACTTGATCATAAACCCACAATTCATCATATCTCGACAAACACACCGCAAAAAGAGTTACATCGAATAGATCTCCAAGAAGATCGAGGAGAACTTTGTATTGAGATTCAAAGAGAGAGAAGAAGCCATCTAGCTAATAACTATGGACCCGAAGGTCTATGGTAAACTACTCACAACTCATCAGAAGGGCCTTAGAGATGATGTAGAGGCCCTCCGTGGTTGATTCCCCCTCCGGTGAAGCGCGACGAAGGCTCCAATATGGGATCTCGCGGATACACAAGGTTGTGGCGGTGGAAATAGTTTTTCGTGGTGCTCCTCATAGGTTTTAGGGTACGTGGGCATATATACGAGGAAGAAGTACGTCGGTGGACGCTCGAGGGGCCCACGAGGGTGGGGGTGCACCGGGCACCCTTGTGGCCACCTCCTCTATTGCTTGACGTCCACTCCAAGTCCCCTGGATCACGTTTGTTCCAAAAAGATTGCTCCCGAAGGTTTCATTCTGTTTGGACTCCATTTGATATTCCTTTTCTTTGAAACACTAAAATAGGCAAAAAAAACAGCAATCCAGGATGGGCCTCCGGCTAGTAGGTTAGTCCCAAAAATGATATAAAATTGTAAAGTAAAGCCCATAAACATCCAAAACAGGTAATATAATAGCATGGAACAATCAAAACTTATAGATACGTTGGATCCGTATCAAGCATCCCCAAGCTTAATTCCTGCTTGTCCTCGAGTAGGTAAATGATAAAAACGGAATTTTTGATGTGGAATGTTACCTAGCATAATTCTCAATGTAATTTTCTTTATTGTGGCATGAATGTTCAGATCCAAATGATTCAAAATAAAAGTTCATATTGACATAAGAAATAGTAATACTTCAAGCATACTAACAAAGCAATCATGTCTTCTCAAAATAATATGGCTAAAGAAAGTTCATCCCTACAAAATCATATAGTTTGGTCATGCTTCATTTTCGTCACACAAAAATGCTCCCATCTTGCACACCCCCGATGACAAGCCAAGCAATTGTTTCATACTTTAGTAATCTCAAACTTTTTTCAACTTTCACGCAATACGGGTGTGAGCCATGGATATAGCACTATGGGTGGAATAGAATATGATGATGGGGGTTGTGTGGAGAAGACAAAAAAGGAGAAAGTCTCATGTTAACGAGGCTAATCAACAAGCTATGGATATGCCCATCAATTGATGTCAACATGAGGAGTAGGGATTGCCATGCAATGGATGCACTAGAGCTATAAATGTATGAAAGCTCAACAAAAGAAACTAAGTGGGTGTGCATCCAACTTGCTTGCTCACGAAGACCTAGGGCATTTGAGGAAGCCCATCGTAGGAATATACAAGCCAAGTTCTATAATGCAAAATTCCCACTAGTACATGAAAGTGACAACATAAAAGACTTTCTATATGAAGAACATGGTGCTACTTTGAAGCACAAGTGTGGAAAAGGATAGTAACATTGCCCCCTTATTTTCTTTTTTCTTTTCTTTTTGGGCCTTTCTTTTTCTTCTTTTTGGCCTTTCTTTTTTTTCTTTTTTTTCTTTGGCCTTTCTTTTTTTGGCATTTCTTCTTCTTTTTATTTGGGTACAATGCTCTAATAATGATGGTCATCACACTTCTATTTATTTACAACTCATGAATTACAACTCAAAACTAGAAAAATATATGACTCTATATGCATGCCTCCGGCGGTGTACCGGGATGGGCAATGAATCAAGAGTGACATGTATGAAAAATTATGCATGGTGGCTTTGCCACAAATATGATGTCAACTACATGATCATGCAAGCCAATATGACAATGATGATGCGTGTCATGATGATGAACAGAACGGTGGAAAGTTGCATGGCAATATATCTCGGAATGGCTATCGAAATGCCATAAATAGGTAGGTATGGTGGCTGTTTTGAGAAAGATATAAGGAGGTTTATGTGTGATATATTGTATCACAGGGTTTGGATGCACTGGCGAAGTTTGCACCAACTCTCAAGGTGAGAGAGGGCAATGCACGGTACCGAAGAGGCTAGCAATGATGGAACGTAAGAGTGCGAATAATCCATGGACTCAACATTAGTCATAAAGAACTCATATAATTATTGCAAAAATCTACAAGTCATAAAAAACAAAGCACTACGTGCATGCTCCTAGGGGGATAGATTGGTAGGAAAATACCATCGCTCGTCCCCGACCGCCACTCATAAGGATGACAGTCTAAGAACACCTCATGTTTCAAATTTGTTACACAACGGTTACCATACGTGCATGCTACGGGACTTGCCAACTTCAACACAAGCATTATTTAAATTCACAATTACCCAACTAGCATGACTCTAATATCACCACCTCCATATCTCAAAACAATTATCAAGTATCAAATTGATCATAGCATCCAATTCACTTCCTATGCTAGTTTTTATTATAACCAACTTGGATGCCCATCATTCTAGGACCAATTTTATAACCATAGAAAATACCATGCTATTATAAGAGACTCCCAAAATAATATAAGTGAAGCATGACAGATTAAAAAATTCTACAAAATCAAGCCACCGCCTTGGTCTAAAAGATTTAAGTGAAGCACTAGAGCAAAACTATCTAGCTCAAAAGTTATCAGTGAAGCACATAGAGTATTCTAATAAATTCTAATCAAGTGGGTTTCTCCCAAAAGGTGTGTACAGCAAGTATGATTGTGGTAAAATAAAAGTCAAAGACTAATATCATACAATACGCTCCAAGCAAAACACATATCATGTGGCGAATAAAAATATAGCTCCAAGTAAAGTTACCGATCGACGAAGACGAAAGAGGGGATGCCTTCCGGGGCATCTCCAAGCTTAGAATTTTGGTTATCCTTGAATATATTGGGGTACCATGGGCATCCCCAAGCTTAGGCTCGTGCCACTCCTTATTCCATAGTCCATCGAGTCTTTACCCAAAACTTGAAAACTTCACAACACAAAACTCAACAGGAAATCTCATAAGCTCCGTTAGTGCAAGAAAGGAAAACAACCACATAAGGTACTGTAATGAACTCATTCTTTATTTATATTGGTGTTAAACCTACTGTATTCCAACTTCTCTATGGTTCATACCCTACATACTAGCCATAGATGCATCAAAATAAGCAAACAACACACGAAAAACAGAATCTGTTAATAACAGAACAGTTTGTAGCAATCTGTAACTCTCGAATACTTCTAGAACTCTAAAAATCCTACCAAAATAGGAAGTCATGTGAAATTTGTCTATTGATCTACATCAAAAAGAATCAACGCAAAATGACGTTTCTGTGAATTACTAAAATTATTTTTGTGCATGCAAAGTTTCTGTTTTTCAGCAGAATCAAATTAACTATTACCATAGGTTATCCTATAGGTTCTACTTGAGACAAACACTAATTAAAACATGAAAACACATCTAAACAGAAGCTAGATGAAATATTTATTACTAAACAGAAGCAAAAAAAACAAAGAAAAAATTGGGCTGCCTCCCAACTAGCGCTATCGTTTAACGCCCCTAGCTAGGCATAAAAGCGAGGATAGATCTAAGTAGTGCCATCTTTGGCATTCAATTCATAAGTAGCTCGCATGATAGATTCGTATGGTAATTTAACTTTCTTTCTTGGAAAGTGCTCCATGCCTTTCCTTAATGGATATTAGAATCTAATATCCCCTTCCTTCATATAAATAATCGCACCAATCGTTCTAAGGAAAGGTCTACCAAGAATAATAGGACAAGAAAGATTGCAATCTATATCAAGAACGATAAAATCTACGGGCACATAATTCCTATTTGCAACAATAAGAACATCATTGATACTTCCCATAGATTTCTTAATGGTGGAATCCGCAAGGTGCAAATTTAAAGAGCAATCATCAAAATCATGAAAACCTAGAATATCACATAAAGTTTTCGGAATCGTGGAAACACTAGCACC
The DNA here is from genome assembly GCF_018294505.1 of Triticum aestivum. Classification (NCBI taxonomy): domain Eukaryota; kingdom Viridiplantae; phylum Streptophyta; class Magnoliopsida; order Poales; family Poaceae; genus Triticum; species Triticum aestivum. The sequence continues at coordinate 485,697,925 of NC_057795.1, forward strand.
CAAATCACACAAAGCATAACACTCATGATATTTAATTTTAATGTTTATAGTAGGTTCCCACTCATCACAAAGTTTTCTAGGTATAGAAACTTCCAAATTAAGTGTTTCCTCATAAGATTGCATCAAGGCATCAACAATATGTTTGGTAAAAGCTTTATTTTGACTATAAGCATGAGGAGAATTCAACACGGATTGCAACAAGGAAATACAATCTAATAAAGAAAAATTATCATAATTAAAATCCTTGAAATCCAAGATAGTGGGTTCAATGCTATTTAAAGTCTTGACCTCTCCAATCCCATTTTTACCAATTTTAGCATCAAGATCTAAAAACTCCGAATCATTGGGACGCCTTTTAACTAAAGTTGACTCATCTCCAGTCCCAACATTATTAAGATTCATATTGCAAAACAAATATTTAATAGGGGACACATCTGTAACTTTTAGATCTTCATCATTATTTTCATGGAAACTATAAGAACACGCTTTTACAAAGCAATCTTTCTTAGCACGCAATCTAGCGGTTCTTTCCTTGCACTCATCAATGGAAATTCTCATAGCTTTGAGAGACTCATTAATATCATGCTTAGGAGGAGTAGATCTAAGTTTCAAATAATTAACATCAAGCAAAAGTCTATCAACGTTCCTAGCCAAATCATCAACTTTAAGCATTTTTTCTTCAAGCAAAGCATTGAAATTCTTTTGAGAGATCATAAATTCTTTAACACTATTCTCAAAATCAGAGGGCATCTTATTAAAATTACCATAAGAGTTATTGTAGGAATTTCCATAATTATTAGAGGAATTACTAGGGAACGGTCTAGGATTAAAGTTTCCTCTATAAGCATTGTTACCAAAATTATTCCTACCAACAAAATTCACATCCATAGATTCATTATTATTCTCAATAAAAGTAGACAAAGGCATATCATTGGGATCAATAGGAGCACTCTTAGTAGCAAACAATTTCATAAGTTCATCCATATTTCCACTCAAAACATTGATTTCTTCTATAGCATGCACTTTTTTACTAGTAGATCTTTCGGTGTGCCATTGAGAATAATTAGACATAATGTTATCAACGAATTTAGTAGCTTATCCTAAGGTGATTTCCATAAAAGTGCTTCCCGCGGCCGAATCTAAAAGATTTCTAGAAGCAAAATTCAATCCGGCATAAAACATTTGTATGATCATCCATAAATTCAAACCATGAGTAGGGCAATAGAAACCATCAATCTCATTCTTTCCCAAGATTGGGCAACATGCTCATGATCAAGTTTTTTAAAATTCATAATATCGTTCCTAAGAGAGATGATCTTGGCGGGAGGAAAATATTTAGAGATAAAAGCATCTTTGCAATTATTCCATGAATCAATACTATTCTTAGACAAAGACGAAAACCAAACTTTAGCACGATCTCTAAGTGAAAACGGAAATAACTTCAATTTAACAATATCATTATCTGTATCTTTCTTCTTTTGCATCTCACACAAATCAACAAAGTTGTTTAGATGGGTAGCGGCATCTTGACTAGGAAGGCCGGAGAATTGATGTGTCATAACAAGATTCAGCAAAGCAGCATTGATTTCACAAGACTCAACTTCATTAAGAGGAGAAATCGGAGTACTAAGGAAATCATTATTATTGGTATTGGAAAAGTCACACAATTTGGTATTATCTTGCGCCATTGCGACAAGCAATCCAACACACAAGCAAACAAAAAGGCAAGCGAAAGAGAGAGGAGATTGGGAAAGAGAGGGCGAATAAAATGGCAAGGGTAAAGTTGGGGAGAGGAAAACGAGAGGCAAATGGCAAATAGTGTAATGCGAGGGAGATGAGTTTGTGATGGGTACTTGGTATGTCTTGACTTGAGCGAAGACCTCCCCGGCAACGGCGCCAGAAATCCTTCTTGCTACGTCCTGAGCTTGCGTTGGTTTTCCTTGAAGAGGAAAGGATGATGCAGCAAAGTAGCGTAAGTATTTCCCTCAGTTTTTGAGAACCAAGGTATCAATCCAGTAGGAGGCTCCTCAAAAGTCCCACGCACCTACACAAACAAACAAGAACCTCGCAACCAACGCAATAAAGGGGTTGTTAATCCCTTCACGGCCACTTGCGAAAGTGAGATCTGATAGAGATAATATGATAAGATAATATTTTTGGTATTTTTATGATATACATTGCAAAAGTAAAGATGCAAATAAAAGTAGATGGCAAACTTATATGATAAAAGATAGACCCGGGGGCCATAGGATTCTCTAGTGGCTTCTCTCAAGATAGCATAAGTATTACGGTGGGTGAATGAATTACTGTCGAGCAATTGATAGAAAAGCGAATAATTATGAGATTATCTAGGCATGATCATGTATATAGGCATCACATCTATGACAAGTAGACCGACTCCTACCTACATCTACTACTATTACTCCACACATCGACCGCTATCCAGCATGCATCTAGAGTATTAAGTTCATAAAGAATAGAGTAATGCATTAAGAAAGATGACATGACGTAGAGGGATAAACTCATGCAATATGATATAAAACCCATCTTTTTATCCTCGATGGCAACAATACAATACGTGCCTTGCTGCTCCTGCTGTCACTGGGAAAGGACACCGCAAGATTAAACCCAAAGCTAAGCACTTCTCCCATTGCAAGAAAGATCAATCTAGTAGGCCAAACCAAACTGATAATTCGAAGAGACTTGCATAGATAACTTAATCACACATAAAATAATTCAGAGGAGATTCAAATATTTCTCATAGATAAACTTGATCATAAACCCACAATTCATTGGATCTCGACAAACACACTGCAAAAAGAGTTACATCGAATAGATCTCCAAGAAGATCAAGGAGAACTTTGTATTGAGATTCAAAGAGAGAGAAGAAGCCATCTAGCTAATAACTATGGACCCGAAGGTCTATGGTAAACTACTCACAACTCATCGAAAGGGCCTTGGCGATGATGTAGAGGCCCTCCATGGTCGATTCCCCCTCCGGTGGAGCGCCGGCGAAGGCTCCAAGATGGGATCTCGCAGATACAGAAGGTTGCGGTGGTGGAAATAGTTTTTAGTGGTGCTCCTTGAAGGTTTCAGGGTACATGGGTATATATACGAGGAAGAAGTACGTCGGTGGACACTCGAGGGGCCCATGAGGGTGGGGGGCGCGCCCACCTGTAAGGGGCGTGCCGGGCACCCTCGTGGCCGCCTCCTCTATTGCTTGACGTCCACTCCAAGTCCCTTGGATCACGTTTGTTCCAAAAAGATTGCTCCTGAAGGTTTCATTCCGTTTGGACTCCGTTTGATATTCCTTTTCTTCGAAACAATGAAATAGGCAAAAAAACAGCAATTCGAGCTGGGCCTCTTGTTAGTAGGTTAGTCCCAAAAATTATATAAAAGTGTAAAGTAAAGCCCATAAACATCCAAAACGGGTAATATAATAGCATGGAACAATCAAAAATTATAGATACGTTGGAGACGTATCAGTAGCCTAGCCACCGGTGCTGAGGTCGAGGTGGTGTCGTCCGGCGACGTCTTCATGATGTGAGGATGGGGCGAGGTCGCCCGGGCTTGCCGAGTGGAGGGAGCCCTGGCGATCCACTTCGAGTATGACGGTGTGGCTACCTTGTTTTTCAAGGTCTTCAACGAGCGGGGTGAGGGGCTGGAGTGCTGCCGCGGAGGAGAGAGCTCGAGGGACGCCGTGATGGGTGCTAGATATGTCGCCGCCCCTTCAGCGCTTCGTCCAGAGCAGCGACGGCTCCTGGGAATCCAGCGACTCTCCTGAGCCCAGCAATTCTCCAGAGTCGAGCGACGACAGCTACGTGCCGCCGAGCTCACGCGGAGGCTGAAGTGCTGTTGCGGCTACTGCCAGGCGTCGTCAGCGACGCCGTGAAGCTCTGTAGTTGTTCCTCCTGTGTATGATGAAAATCAGCCCCCGCGGGGCTTGTAAGGACCGGGATGTATTCAGTAGTATCATTGTTCCTTTTGGCTTGCTAATGGATCTGCGTATTCCAATCCGGCTAAGTTCCTCCCTTTTCTCTTCCCTAGACAGCGTGGCGCTCTACGCCGGCAGGACCCAGTCCCCAGGCAGGCTTCATCCATCGCTAGTATGCCAGGTCGCGATGCCGTGGTCAAGGCTAGGAGGTGAGCGGCCCAAGGTCCGGTAAGAGCTCATGAGACGCGATGCTCACGAGGTCCCCCTTGGCGTGCAAGCAGCTGTATAGGAAATTGAAAAGGGGAGCTGAACCGCCCAGGTGGAACTACGGGGCGAGGCGTGCGGAGCGAAACTGGTGTCATAGTGAGTTGAGACTTATCTTTCATGGTCTGAGCCTGGTGGAGAGGCAATGCTTGCCGTTGCACCTGTGGTGCCATCAGGCGGAGCCCATGCGGGCCACCCTACTGCCTCGCTTGCCAAGATGCTCTACATCCTCGGGACCTGGCCCTTGAGCGAGCTCAGCCACCACTGGTATGCCAGGTCACGATGCCGTGGTCAAGGCCTGGGGGTCAGGGCTAGAGAACCAGTAGGATCTCCCAATACGCGATGCTCGGGAGGCCCCCCTTTAACCTGCAAGCGACTCGCGAGGCCAGATGGTGGTCGCCTGGGCCAACCCTTGGCTAGCTGTGGGGTGATCCTGCAGGTTAGATGACCAAAGAGTCCAAGAGTCCCGGGCGTGTGTCGGAGGCACCGAGGACCCTGCGAGGTGGCGTATGCGAAGTAGGCCGCGAACCAGAGCTCGATCCCCGGGTTTATCAGCATTGCAGGGACGGACCCGAGCACAAGCGCCGTGCCAATGTGTGTGTGTCGTGTAGACATGGCGTTAGTCAGACATATTAGGGTCGTGAGGCCGAGGTCATGAGGTGACAATCATAGATAAAATTCACGGAAATGATTAGATAGTCCTAGTGAATGCAAAATGATATACGCCGTAGGGACGGACCCACACAGCTTGGGGATGATGCAGCCCGAGGGGCGCTCCCAAACTAAACGAACTAGGGAGATGTCACCTGATACCGTTTTTGAAGAGCTGTTGAAGTAGCCAAAAACGCACGATGTCGAAGCCGTTCCTCACGAGCCGCCCGGTGCTGGGCCTCGGGAGGCTCGGGCGCACCGGGAGGCTCCTAAAGGTGCTCCTCCATCTTCGCTAGGATCGCCTGGTGCCTGGCTTTGCTGGCCGCCTGAGCGTCCCTCATGCAGCACTGGAACGGATCAGCCACGCCCACGAGGCCGAAAGGCATGCGGACGTTGCTGTGAGGCGGTCCCTCGCATTGGCCGACATGAGACGGCCACATGAGCTACCGAGATGTGGCCCTGTTGAGCCCAGGGATGTCGATGCAGACGCGGAACTCCTTACCCTCGCTAGGGCAGCGAGCTCCGCCTCACGGCAGGCGACGATCGCCTTGCAGAACCCTTCCTTCCTGAATCTCCCCGATCGCCTCGCTAATGAACTCCTGAACGCCTGGTGCCTCACGCCTGCTACCTTCTCCTGGGAAGCATGATCTGAAGAGTGCCTCCACATGGTGCTCGAGGGCCGCTCTCATGACATTGTCCAGGTCTGAGGCACTCTAGAGGAGATCCCCCGAGCCCAGCCTTCCTATGTGATGGGTGAAGGTTCCGCGCCCGGACACGCGAGGCTCGGCGCTACGTCCTTGGGTGTTGCTTCCTCACGAGATCCCCGGCCCAGCTGCAGCTTCTTTGTCTTGCGGGCGACCTCAGGAGGGAGGGCGCCATCTTCGTCTTCGGGGTTTTCAACTGCTGCAGCCTGGAAGGCGCGCTCGAGGGAGCACACCGCATCCTTCTCCTGATAGGCGACTGTGATGATGCCGCCACTTCCTGGCATCCTGAGGATGTTGTAGCCGTGGTGCGTGGCCGCCATGAACTTGGCCAGTGCTGGGTACCCTAGGATGGCATTGTAGGTCAGGCAGATTTCAGCGACATCGAAGTCGATGAGCTCGGTGCGGTAGTTGTTGTGCTCGTCGAAGGTGACAGGGAGGCGAACTTGCCTGATCGGGTGTGTTAACCCATCGGTTACTCCAGAGAATGGCTTGGTGGGGTGCAGCTGGTAGTATGGCACCTGGAGTTTGTCGAACGTTTGGATGGAGAAAACATTGAGCCCTGCTCCGCCATCAATGAGGGTCTTGGTGATGGCCACGTTGCTGATGGCGGGGGAGCAGAGCATGGGGAGCGCGCCAGCAGTGGTCGTGCACTTGAGCCGGTCTGTGGTGTCGAAGGTGATGGTGCACTTGGACCACTGGAGAGGGCGAGTTCCCTCAAGCTTGGAGAGCGCCACATTGACCTCGCGCGCAAACTACTTGAAGACACGATGAGAAGCTGGGGCTTGTGAGCCGCCCAATATGCAGGCGATGGCACACGGCTCCTGGAAGCCCCCAACCCCCTCGTCCTGATGGTGATCTTCATTCCTTCTTGGTGGTGGAGGAAGAGGAGGCAAGGCTGCATTGCCCTGATGGCGGTCCTCACGAGGCTGCTCCCTCCAGTTGCCCTCGTGAGGCTGGTCCTGCCACTCCTGACGGTGGTCGTGTCCATCCCAGCATCCTCCACCTCGGCCACCTCCGTGACTGTAGCCCCGATAGTTGCGCTCGGGGCGTCGATCGAGGCGCCCGTCACGGAGAGCCCTGAGCTCCTGGCAGTCGCTGGTGTTGTGGCTGTAGACATTGTGGAAGGCACAGAACGGCCTCTTGCCCTTGGATGACTCGGGGTGGTCACAGCCGCGCTTGGTCTCTGGTTCTTCCACAAGTACGGCTGGCCCCTTGCGCTTCGTGTCCTTGGTCTTGGCCTTGTTGTCTTCTGGATCAGTGTCAGGGATCTCGAGGAGGGAGAAGCGCCCCTCCTCAGCCCTCGTACACTGTTCGCCATGTTGAACATCTCCAGAGCAGTGCAGAGGTCCTCGTGGATGGCAAGCTCCTCCATCTTGACGCCGCGGACGCCATCGGTGAATGCAGAGATGATGGCCTCGTCCGACACCTTGGGGATCTTGAGGCGGACGTTGTTGAAGCGCTGGATGTACTTATGCAAGGTCTCCCCAGGCTGCTGCTTGACGCGGCGCAGGTCGCCCACAGCCAGTGGGAGGTCACGAGTGCCATGGAAGTTGGCGATGAAGCGGCCGCGCATCTCCTCCCAGGAATAAACCGACCCCTCGGTCAGGTTCAGGAGCCAAGAATGTGCGCCATCCTTGAGGGCCATCGAAAACTAGTTTGTCATGATCTTCTCATCACCGTTGGACGCCTTGATGCTTAGCTCGTAGAGCTGTAGGAACTCGGCGGGGTCTACGGTGCCGTCGTAGCGGGGAGGCAGGTCAAGCTTGAACTTGCTCGGCCACACGACGTTGCGGAGCTCTACAGTGAATGCATGGCATCCTGCCGTGGCCACCGGAGGTCGTCGAGGGGGTGGAACATAGTCTTGGTGCACGCGCGCCGCCACCTCCTGTGGCGACTCCAGAGCCTGGTGCTGGGGCGCTGGAAGCAGGCGCGCTTCTCCTTTGGGACATTGCACCACCTGGCAGCTCACGTCATCTCGAGCCAGCGTCGGGCGCTGTGGGTCATGTCGTGGAGCCATATGCCTTGGCTCGATGATGGCGCCCTGGGCCGAAGGCGGAGGAGGAGCTCCGGGTGCGATGTCACCTGCTGCAGGTGGTTGCTAAGGCAGCAAGGAAGCCGGCCCATCGAAGCCCCCATGCGCGACACTGATGAGCTCGGCGATGCGCTCGAGCCACTCCTCATAGATATCCCCCACAAGACGGTAGCGGATGAGCTCACGCGCCGTGAGCAAGGTGGCCTGCACGTCCACCTAGCTGCGGCGCGCATGGGATGATGAAGCTACTGGGGTGAGCGACGGAGTAGCGGTGCGGCCATCACGGTGCACCGACGGGTGCAGCAACAAAGCCTGCTGATCATGGCCAGTAGGGCCTATGGCGGTGTTGGCCACCAGATAAGGAGCACGGTGGGTGCAGCCGTCACCCGCCGGAGCCGTCTGAGCGATGCGAATAGCGACCGCGGCCCGACGCTCAGTGCGAGCCCTGCGCGCGTCGGCCATGGAGATGTCGGAGCAGTGGCGGATCGAACGGCGGAAGAGAGGATCCGACGCACCCCTACCTAGCACGCCGAATGTAGGATTTAGGAATCGAGCAACCCGTGAGAGGTTCGAACACTTGGGTGCATGCGGAGATCTCAACCCGCCCAGCCTGCCTACTCGTGATCCTCCCTAGCCTAGCACAAAAGAGCTCACAGAGAAACAAAGACACCGAGATTTATACTAGTTCGGGCCACCATTGTGGTGTAATACCCTACTCTAGTGTGGTGTGGTGGATTTCCTTGAGGGGCTATGGATGAACTAGTTACAAAGGATGAACAATCCTTAGGAGGTGTGGAGTTCTTGAGCTGGTGTGGTGCTCTACTTGTTCTGGTTTTGGTCCCCTTCTATGGTGGTGGCTAAGTCCTATATATAGTGCCTTGGTCCTCCTCCCAAATATGAGCAGGAAGGGATTCCACAAAGGCGGGATTTGAAAGGGGACAAGTAATATAGTCTATACTGATAAAAGTAGTCTTCACCTGCGAAAAGCCTCTGGTCGTGACCCTGCGGTGGGCTTGGTGATGACCTCCGTCCTGCCGTCCTGGCGGTCTTGGTCTCGTTGCACCAGAATGGAAACCTTTGGCTGATTCCTCGGGACTCCGCGCCTGTGGCTTGCCTCCCTTGCACCAAAGAGGAAACCTGCACTCTGCGCCCGCCTCATGCCCGCCTGGCCTTGGTCGTCATGACTCACGTCATCTGAACCTCATGAGGTAGCTGCATAGATCTCTCCTCCCCTCAGGAGCCCTCCGGAGGAGGCCAACTCCTTCGGGGGTATTGGTGTCGTCCGCCTCGCGAGGCTTGGCCCCTCACGAGGGTCTTGCTGTGTTGTTGTTGAAGCTGGGCCGTACCAGGCCATCGATGGAGCCACGCGTGGTGGGAAGCAGGCAGGCAGGACTGGATACCCCCAAGTCTAGGACGCCAACAGGTGTGTTGATAATGAATTGCTTGATCTTGTGCTTCAAGTGATAGTCTCCCCAACTCTCAACTCTCTCTCACAGATTTGATATGGTGGAAAGATGATTTGCATGGAAAGTAACTTGGGGAAGGCTAGAGATCAAGATTCTTGTGGTAGGATTGGAATGTCTTGGTCTAAACACATGAGTAGGTGGTTCTCTCTCTGAAAAATGAGTAGTGGAAGTGTAGGCACGTTGTGATGGCTCTCTCTTAAATGGAGAAGGAGGTGGAGGGGTATATATAGCCTCCACACAAAATCTAACCGTTACACACAATTTCACAAACTCGGTGAGACCGAATAGTGTAACTCGGTGGGACCGATCTGGTTAAAAATGTGAACGTTAGGGCTTTCCTTGGGACCGAAAATATCAACTCGGTGGGACCGATGCGCTAGGGTTAGGGCAAAACCTCGTCTCGGTGAGACCGATCACATGAACTCGGTGAGATTGATTTCAGTAATAAGCAAATAGAGACTTGGTCAGACAAACTCAGTGGGACCGATCACTCATTTTGGTGAGACCGAAACATAACAAAAAGGAAACAAAGAGTTTTCCGAACTCAGTGGGACCGATCGCTCATCTCGGTAAGACCGAAACGTTAGGGAAACAGAGAGTTTGCAATCCCATCACGGTGAGACCGAGATCCCTATCGGTGAGACCGAACTGATTAGGGTTTCTGGCTATGGCTATGTCAATGAACTCGGTGGCGCCGGATAGATCAAATCGGTGGGGCTGAATTTGACTTTAGGTTTAGGAAATTTGTGGAAATGAGAAAGTGGTTGAGGGGTTTGGGAGCATATCACTAAGCATTTTGAGCAAGCAAGCTATTAAGCAACACCTCATCCCCTTTTAATAGTATTGGCTTTTCCTATGGACTCAATGTGATCTTGGATCACTAAAATGAAAATGTAGAGTCTTGAGCTTTTGCCAATATGTGTCCTTAGCATTTTGAGGGGTCCACATCTCTAGTCCATGCCATGCCAATCATTGAACTTTCTGAGACATTGATCTTGAATGGATAGTAGTTCAATGAGCTATATGTTGTTATGAATTACCAAAACCACCCTAGGATTAGTTGCACTTTCAAGATTGCACAAGGGGGTCGAGTTCATACCCTAACTTGGCGATGAACTCACTACGGCGGAGACCAGCGGCAGGAGGTCGTTGGCGATGATAGAGATCATCCGGAGACCACGAGTCGGCAGAGCTGGACAGGTGCAGGCAAAGTGTTTGGAGAAATTTCAAAAAGTTTGCCCGAGGGTATATATATATAGACTCTGTAGGTCTGACCGAGTGGAACGACTCGGTGGCACCGAGATGTAGAATTGCAAACGGTTGATGCAACTCGGTGTGACCGAAAAGTTCAAATCTGTTGCACCAAGATTGAGACCTAGATCAACTTAATGAACTTGGTTTGACCGAATGGGATGAATCGGTCAAACCTAAATGCACTAAGATGTTTTGGAAGTTTAAGTCCATGATGAATCGGTGGCTCCAAGAGATCCTCACTCAGAGGGTTCGATGACTTGATCAAACTTTGTGATGTAGCACGAATAGAGTTTGAGACGAGAAAAACATAGATAGCTAGAGGGAGTACTTGGGCATTCTTGTCCATCCATTTGGAAAAAAGAAAAGCTAAACAATTAAAGCAACAAATGGATATCCTTGATATGTCTCCAACGTATCTATAATTTTTTATTGTTCCATGCTGTTATATTATCTGTTTTGGATGTTTAATAGGCATTTATATTCTATTTTATATTATTTTTGGGACTAACCTATTAACCGAGAACCTAGTGCCAGTTTCTTTTTTTTGCCTATTTTAGAGTTTCGCAGAAAAGGAATACCAAACGGAATGAAACTTTCACGGTGATCTTTCTTGGACCAGAAGGAAACGAAAAGACTTGGAGATGAAGTCGGAGACGCAGCGAGGCAGCCACGAGGCAGGAGGGTGCGCCCAGGGGGTAGGGCACGCCCCCTACCTCGTGGGCCCCTCGTGGCTCCCTTGACCTAGCTACTTCGCCTATATATACTCTTATTATACCCTGAAAACATCTAGGGGAGCCATGAAACCACTTTTCCACCGTCGCAACCTATTGTACCTGTGAGATCCCATCTAGGGGCCTTTTCCGGCGTCCTACCGGAGGGGGATTCGATCACAGAGGGCTTCTTCATCAACACCATTGCCTCTCCGATGATGTGTGAGTAGTTTACCACAGACCTACGGGTCCAAAGCTAGTATCTAGATGGCTTCTTCTCTCTCTTTGATTCACAATACCATGTTCTCCTTGATGTTATTGGAGATCTATTCGATGTAATATTATTTTGCAGTGTGTTTACCGAGATCCGATGAATTGTGGATTTATGATCAGATTATCTATGATATTATTTGGCTCTTCTATGTATTATTATATGCATGATTTGATATCTTTGCAAGTCTCTTCGAATTATCAGTCTAGTTTGGCCTACTAGATTGATCTTTCTTGCAATGGGAGAAGTGCTTAGCTTTGGTTTCAATCTTGCGGTGTCCTTTCCCAGTGACAGTAGGGGCAGCAAGGCACGTATTGTATTGTTGCCATTGAAGATAAAAAGATGGGGTTTTCATCATATTGCTTGAGTTAATTCCTCTACATCATGTCATCTTACTTAATGTGTTACTCTGTTCTTTATGAACTTAATACTCTAGATGCAGGCAAGAGTCGGTCGATGTGTGCCGTAATAGTAGTAGATGCAGAATCGTTTCGGTCTACTTGACACGGACGTGATGCCTATGTTCATGATCATTGCCTTAGATATCGTCATAACTTTGTGCTTTTCTATTAATTACTTGGCAGTAATTTGTTCACCTACCGTAATATTTGCTATCTTGAGAGAAGCCACTAGTGAAACCTATGGCCCCCGGGTCTCTTTTCCATTATATTGAATCTCTTTTACATCTTACTAGTTTCTGATCTACTATTTTGCAATCTTTTACTTTCCGATCTCTAAACCAAAACTACCAAAAAGATTTACATTACCGTTTATCTATCTCTATCAGATCTCACTTTTGCAAGTGATTGTGAAGGGATTGACAACCCCTTTATCGCGTTGGGTGCAAGTTGTTGACTGTTTGTGCAGGTATTCGGTGACTTTTGCGTTGTCTCCTACTGGATTGATACCTTGGTTCTCAAACTGAGGGGAAAATACTTATGCTACTTTGCTACATCACCCTTTCCTCTTCAAGGGAAAAAACAACGCAAGCTCAAGAGGTAGCAAGAAGGATTTCTGGCACCATCTTTTAGGAGATCTACGTCAAGTCAAGCCATATGAAGTACCTATCATAAACTCTTCTCCCTTGCATTACATTATTCAACAGTCGCCTCTCATTTTCCTCTCCGCCACTTCTAAAATGATTTTCGAAAACCTTTGCCTTTTCTTTGTCCATCTTCCATTCGTCTCTTTTTGTTTGCTTCTTGTGTGCTTATGTGTTGGATTGCTTGCTTTGTCACGATGACTCAAGATAATACCAAATTGTGTGACTTTTCCAATACCAACAACAATGATTTTATTAGCACTCCGATTGCTCCCACTACTAATGTTGGATCTTGTGAAATTAATGTTGCTTTGTTGAATCTTGTTATGAAAGATCAATTTTCTGGTCTTCCTAGTGAAGATGTCGCATCCCATCTAAACAACTTCGTTGATTTGTGTGATATGTAAAAGAAGAAAGATGTTAAATTGAAGCTATTTCCGTTTTCGCTTACAGATCATGCTAAAACTTGGTTTTAATCTATGCCTAAAAATAGTATTGATTCATGGAACAAATGTAAAGATTCTTTCATCTCTAAGTATTTTCCTCCTGCTAAGATCATCTCCCTTAGTAACGATATTATGAATTTTAAGCAACTTGATCATGAGCATGTTGGACAATCTTGGGAGAGGATGAAATTGATGATACGTAATTGCCCTACACATGGTTTGAATTTGTAAATGATTATACAAAAAAATTATGCTGGATTGAATTTTGCTTCTAGAAATCTTTTAGATTTGGCCGTGGGAGGCAGTTTTATGGAAATCACTTTAGGAGAGGCTACTAAGCTCCTATATAATATTATCGTTAGTTATTCTCAATGGCACACCGAAAGATCCACTAGGAAAAAAGTTCATGTGATTGAAGAGATTAATGTTTTGAGTGGAAAGATGGATGAACTTATGAAATTATTTGCTAATAAGAGTGTTCCTTCTGATCCTAATGATGTGAATTTGTCCACTTTGATTGAGAATAATAATGAATCTATGGATGTGAATTTTGTTGGTAGGAACAATTTTGGTAACAACTCTTATAGAGGCAATTTTAATCCTAGGTCGTTTCCTAGTAATTCCTCTAATAATTATGGTAATTCCTATGGAAATTTTAATAAGATTCCCTTTGATATCGAGAATAGTGTTAAAGAATTTATGAGTTCACAAAAGAATTTCAATGCTTTGATTGAAGAAAAAATTCTCAAGATTGATGATTTGGCTAGGAATGTGGATATAATTTCTCTTGATGTTGATTCTTTGAAACTTAAATCTATCCCACCTAAGCATGATATCAATGAGTCTCTCAAATCCATGAGAATTTCCATTGATGAGTGCAAAGGAAGAACCGCTAAGATGCGTGCTAAAAAAGATTGGTTTGTAAAAGCGTGTTATTCTAGTTTTCATGATAATAATGAAGATCTAAAAGTGATTGATGTGACTCCTATTAAATATTTGTTTTCCAATATGAATCTCGATAAAGATGGAACTGGAGATGAGTCAACTTTAGTTAAAAGGCGTCCCAATGATTCAGAGTTTTTAGATCTAGATGCAAAAATTGATAAAAGTGGGATTGGAGAGGTCAAGACTTTAAGTAGCAATGAACCCACTCTTTTTGATTTCAAGGAATTTAATTATGATAATTGTTCTTTAATATATTGTATTTCCTTGTTGCAATCCATGTGAAATTCTCGTCGTGCTTATAATCAAAAGAAAGCTTTTACTAAACATATCGTTGATGCTATGATGCAATCTTTTGAAGAAAAACTTGAATAAAACTTTCTATCCCTAGAAAACTTTATGATGAGTGGGAACCTAATATTAAGATTAAGATTAAATATTATGAATGCTAGTGTTTCCACAATTCCAAAAACTTTGTGTGATGTTTTAGGTTTCCGTGAATTTGATGATTGTTCTTTAAATTTGCATGTTCCGGATACCACAATTAAGAAATCTATGGGAAGGATTAGTGATGTTGTTATTGTTGCAAATAGGAATTATGTGCCCAATAGATTTTATTGTTCTTGATATAGATTGCAATCATGCATGTCATATTATTCTTGGTAGACCTTTCTGTCGGATTTCGGGTTCTGGCAGACCCTTGAGGTTCGAACACTGGGGTGGGCGCGGAGATTACGCCCTCTGTCTACCTGCTCCTCACCGAATCACTAGGACCTAAACTACGAAAAGATCAACACAAGAGACACAGGGTTTATACTGGTTCAGGCCACCATTGTGGTGTAATACCCTACTCCAGTGTGTTATGTGGTGGATTGCCTCTTGGGCTGATGATGAACAATACAAGGGAGAACAGCCTCGCGAGGTTCTGTTCTTGACTGGTGCGATGAACTGCTAGGAGGAGTTCAGTCGCCCTATCTCTCTCTCTTTCTATTCTAGATGTATGCCAGATACCAGACGCCTCTACCTTGGGGGTGGCTAGTCCTATTTATAGGCAAAGGCCCTGGGCCTCTTCCCAAATATTGAGCGGGAAGGGCGCCAACAATTGGCCATTTTGAAGGGGAACAGCCGGTACACTTATCCTGACTAAAGTTGGTTCTCGCCTGTCAAAGGCTCTGGTGGTGACGCCTGCTTGGGCTCCACAATGACTTCCTCCCTGCCGTTGGGCTGGTATTGGTCTCGTTGCACCGAAATGGATGCCTTTGCTTGATGCTCTCGCCTGCGCTTGCTCCCTTTGCACCAAAGAGGAAAGGAGGACACTGCGCGGGCTGGCGCCCGACTGGCGCCCTTGGTCGTCATTGCTTGCGTCATGGGCAGCTCGCGAGGTACCCTGCCTTGAACTCTCCGCCTCCTCGTGAGCCATCCTGATGAGGCCGTGCCTGAGGAAGCTCCCTGTCGTCCGCCCCGCGAGGCTCGACCCCTCGCGAGGGTCTTGAGCTTGTGTTGGTGAAGATGGGCTGCGCTGGGCCCCCCTTTGAGCCACGCCGCAGGCCGCAGGCAGGCAAGTCTGGGGACCCCCTTTCCCAGAACGCCGACAGTAGCCCCCGGGCCCATGGCGCGCCCGGACTTGGCCAAGCAGAGAGGCGAAAGGGCAAGTGCGAAGCATCGCGGGCCCTAACAGCCTGCGGCCTTGGGCGCCGCGTGGCGGTTGATTGGACGTGGGTGGCACCGTTCCCCCATGCTTCCTTATTTTATGCAATGCTAGGCGGACTCGTAGCCGCACACAGCCGCTCCCCTTTTCTGTTGCTTGAGTGCTCTCTGTTCGAGCAGGAGAGACTTCATGAATCAGATGACCGTCTTTGACGAATGGGGACCGCGCCCCGCTGTCCTCTAGGGGCCTCGCGAGAATCCAGTGGCGGTGCCCGCCCTTTCAGTCGGCCAAGGAGACTCTTCCTCAAGTGGCAGAGCAGGGAGGCATGAGCCTCCGGAGGCCGAGGGTGCCCCCATCGAGGTGACAGCACTGGGCAGCGCTCATGACGGCGCGCCCCCTAAGGCCCGTGCTGCCAGGGCTGAGGGCGGCGAGCTGCCGCCTGCTGCGCCCGCGGCTGAGGCCTCCGAGGCCCTAGCTGCTCTTCTTGGTGAGGCGACCGGCGGCGCGCATCAGGTAGACACCCCTGACGCGGGTCGCCTTGGTCCTTCCTCCTCGTCACAAGTTGACCCCTGCGCTCAACTCTTGGGTCGCTTCCATGTGGACTTTTAGGCCCTCCGGAAGAGAACAGAGGCCCTGGGCGATGATTACCCTTGTCGCCTGCTGAAGCGCAGGAAGTACTTCGCCATCGACGAGTAAGCCTTCTCCCTTCCCAGCTCCAGATTCTTCTGCTGCCCTTCCCGATCCTTGTTCCGCAGGGCCCTTCCTTCCGAGCTCACGGAGGTGGCTGAGGAGCCATCCCTCTCGCCTCCGCCCTCTCCGGCGTCTTCGATCGTTCCAAGCAGCTGGGCCCTTGTGGTGAGGCCGGTTGGAGAGACGAACCATCCCGAGGCGCAACGCGGCCCCGCACGCCTCGCGACCTTCCTTCGCGAGCCTTCTCGTGGCATAGCCAGCCTGCTGTGGGCTTCTCGTCTGGTCGTGAACCATGATTGGTTGGGGTACTCCCAGCGCTCTTCACTTGGGGATGGATTGGCTCCAGGCCGGGCTTCCGGCGAGGCGTGCCCGGTCGCCTCAAGGGTGCCAGCCCCCAGCCCCCTGCCCGGAGGGGGAGCGCTGATTCGTGCCCCCCGGCGTTTGCTTGGGGCGGATGATGGCGTGGAAGACATACTCGAGCGTGCCCGGGAGCGTCGCGCTCTTCGCCAAGGGTTTCTCTGGAGGGCGGCTGACGCGGTGAGCCTGCTTGGTGAAGAGCTTGCTGATGAAGACACGCGCCTTGAGGCCGAGGGCCTGCGCCTGGTTGCAGAGAGGCGCAAGTTGGAGGCAGTTGTCGCCCTCGCACGCCGTCATCCCGATCTCGACGATGAGGAGGCCAAGGCGTCGCTGGCAGCCTCTCAGGAGGTGTGTTCCCGGGCCATCGAAGAAGACCGAGAAGCTGACCGGCGGCAAGAGGCCGCGGAGGAGCGGGCACGGGAACTCCTGGCGCGGTGCCACTCACTAGAGGAGCAGGTGGAGCTGCGTGAGGTGGCCCTTGCGTCGATGAAGGTGGTCTCCGGCGACCCGGCGGAGCTCCAAAAGCATGAGGAGGCGCTGACGCTGGAAGCCGCCGAGCGCGCACGTGAGTACGAGTGCCTGGAGACGAGGGAGCGCTCGGTGACACGGGCGGAGGACGATGTCGCCGCACGGGAGACCCGCATCTCGGAAGAGGTCGGACATCGGGTGGCGACGGCGCGCCTGAACCTTGGGCGCGAGTTCGAGGAGAGGCTGGAGTTGATCCAAATCGAGGCCGAAGGTAGGACCACTATCCTGAGGGCCAAGCTAGAGGAAGCGACGCGGCGGGCCGATGCTTTGCGGGCCGCACTTGAGGTGGCGCAGGGGGAGTCAACTACTTTTCGTGCCGAGGTGCTTCTTCTTCGCTAGCAGGTGGACGAGGCTGAGGCCGTCGCCTGCCAGAATGCGGACGAGATACATCAGCGGCGTCTCCTGGAACATGAGCACGCCCCCATGCTCACCACGCTTCGGGAGAGAGCCAACACGGCCTTGGGTACCATCTGCGAGGCGGCCGTTGGCGAGCCGCACGCAATCAACTAGCCGGCAACCTTCAGTTCTTCACCGACATCGTGACGCAGCTGGAGGCGCGGTCGGTCAGGGCCAACAGGTTGGTGGAGGAGAGGAGCCGCGCCCTGCTCGGGTGCGCCTTTTCCCACGTCTTCAGCCATCTCCAGAACATGGATACTCACTTCGACTTCGACGCCGCCATAGCCCCAGTTCCCCAGGCCGTCCGGGGTGACCTGGCGGACTAGGTGGAAGACAACATGGACGCTCTTGTTAGAGCCTTCGCTTCAGATGACGATGACGCGATCGTGGCCGCCGACGAGGGCGGCGTGGTGAACGGTCCTGACGCCGCTGATGACAACGCCGAGGGCGATGGCGAGGCCAGCGACGCCAGCGACAGTTCGGGTGGTGCTCCTGAGGATGCATTGGGGGATTTATCCGACTGACTGCGCATTGCTCCTGTTTCCTTACCCTGCATGAATAGAACGCAGGATTTCGACCTGATGGTTGTAAGAGCATTTTGGGAGGGGGTGCCCCTCATGTAAAGCTTATGTTCAGCGTACTAGTGGATGCTACATTACCCATATGCCCGCGCCAAGTGGTTGGCTAGGTGACGAGTCGGCTGACTAGTTTACCTTTGTCCCGTGCGGGTCCTGAGATAATTTGTGGGAGGCTGTGGTGTCTCGAGTGCCTCCTAATCGAATTCGTAGGATCTGCAGCGAAAAAACCTCCTGAGAGGATATGACGGTGGCAGTCTGGGCTGCACGCAAGCTAGGCCAGACCCGGCTCGTGAGGGGCTCACGAGGGGAGGCAGCTGAGGCGAGGTCGTAGCCGGAACGCGAGAGATTTCTCGAACGAGACTAAGCACCCCTTCCCTGAACACATGCAAATCTCAAATTTGAATCCAACTTAAATCCAGCGGGGGAAAACAACAACCAAGGGAAAAGCAATGAAAGCAGAAAAAAGGTCGCGTCCGGCACCTAGTCTAGTCTTGGACGTCTTCTCACCAGCGCGGAGCTAAGTGCTGCCACTGGGCGTGGGAGGGAGCCCTAGGGCCTGAGGCCGGCACCCCTGAGACTCCGGGGCGTGTACAGCCCCACTCATTATTACGTGAGAGTGTCATGGGGCGGCGAGCGTCACAGGCACTGGGCCTTCTTCACAGGTACCGGCCTTGCTTCATATCGCCAAACGAGGGCCCCGCTTTGTGCCACACTCTAGTGCCATCAACGACGACCGGAAACCAGGACATCAACGATGGGGTAGAGCGGTCGCCAGCGGTTCCCCCAACGACCATGGGTCCTCCGCCAGGGGCAGGCCCTGAGGCACCTCCCCAGCGGAGGGCCTACCTCCTGGGAACGCCTTGCTCCGAACGCCGCGGTGGTGATGTCGGATCCCGGCCCCTCCCCTGCAGCCCCCGATGGTCTCCTCCTAAGGGGTAGGAGACTGCGGGGGCGGGGCAACTGCTCGTTGTGGCGACCTGCATCACCTGCGACCCATGATTAGTGTATGCCTGCTCCTGAGGAATTAGTGGTACCCGATAATCATTGCTTCCAGCGTGGCCGGTGGGGCCGTCCCGGGACTCCTGGAAGAGCTCAGCTTCTGGCGCCTCGTCCCCCCAGCTTGGGCTGAGGAGTGAGCCCTGTTCGCCCTCGCGCGGGTGCCCTTGGTCCATCATGTGAGGCAAGTACTCTTCTGGGGCTGTCATTCCGAAGGTCGCGCCATAGTGCTCCGCGTGCCATGCAGCTCTGCTTGATGTGCCAACCTGGGGGTGGTAGCGCGGCAGCCCACTGGGGCCGTGGGTTGCGACGAGCCCTTCTTCGCTGGCGGGGAGCGGAGTCAGTGCTGCCGCTGGCCCGATGCTGACAGCTTCGTTGGTGTAGGATAGCCTTGGAGCCCGCGGGTGCGCGTGGAGCCCCCGCGCGGGCCGCCCAGGGCCTAAGACGGGAGCTCAGTGCAGAAGGGGTGAGCCCCCGAGGCGGCGAAGCCTAGGAGCTCTACCACCCGCTCTAGAAGCACGTCGCGGCCGCCTTCCATCAGCCTGCACTGCAGCAGCTCTCGGGCCAACGTGAGCGCGGCCCTTGAGTTCGCCTGCTCCCGGCGAGTGTACGGCGTCGTGGCCGCGGTGTGGTTATAGGCCCTTGCTGCTGACCGCGTCTGTCGCGGTGTGAGAGCTGTCGGGGCCTGTCCACGTTGCCCATGGCCCGCAGCGCCCTGCGTACCGCGAGCTGCCTGGGGAATGGGGTTGCCCGGGGCGAGCGGCTCTGCGTGGGCGGGCCAAGCCGCCCAGGGATCAGGGTTGCCCGCCTGGTCACCGGACATGGTGATGACGATGCGACGGGACGCAAAGTGGCAGAAGGCGGATCCCGGCACACCCCTACCTGGCGCGCCAAATGTCGGATTTTGGGTTCCAGCAGACCCTTGAGGTTCGAACACTGGGTGCGCGCGGAGATTACGCCCTCTGTCTACCTGCTCCTCACCGAATCGCTAGGACCTAAACTACGAAAAGATCAACACAAGAGACATAGGGTTTATACTGGTTCAGGCCACCATTATGGTGTAATACCCTACTCCAGTGTGTGGTGTGGTGGATTGCCTCTTGGGCTGATGATGAACAATACAAGGGAGAACAGCCTCGCGAGGGTCTGTTCTTGACTGGTGCGATGAACTGCTAGGAGGAGTTCAGTCGCCCTATCTCTCTCTCTTTCTATTCTAGATGTATGCCAGATACCAAATGCCTCTACCCTGGGGGTGGCTAGTCCTATTTATAGGCAAAGGCCCTGGGCCTCTTCCCAAATATTGAGCGGGAAGGGCACCAACAATTGGCCATTTTGAAGGGGAACAGCTGGTACACTAATCCTGACTAAAGTTGGTCCTCGCCTGTCAAAGGCTATGGTGGTGACGCCTGCTTGGGCTCCACAATGACTTCCTCCCTGCCGTTGGGCTGGTCTTGGTCTCGTTGCACCGAAATGGATGCCTTTGCTTGATGCTCTCGCCTGCGCTTGCTCCCTTTGCACCAAAGAGGAAAGGAGGACACTGCGCGGGCTGGCATCCGACTGGCGCCCTTGGTCGTCATGGCTTGCGTCATGGGCACCTCGCAAGGTACCCTGCCTTGAACTCTCCGCCTCCTCATGAGCCATCCTGATGAGGCCGTGCCTGAGGAAGCTCCCTGTCATCCGCCTCGCAAGGTCGGCCCCTCGCGAGGGTCTTGAGCTTGTGTTGCTGAAGATGGGCTGTGCTGGGCCCCCCTTTGAGCCACGCCACAGGCCGCAGGCAGGCAAGTCTGGGGACCCCTGTTCCTAGAACGCCGACACTTTCCTTAGAACGATTGGTGCAATTATTTATATGAAAGAAGGAAACATTAGATTCCAATTTCCGTTAAGGAAAGGCATGGGACACTTTCCTAGAAATAAAATTAAATTGCTTTATGAATCTGTTATGAGAGCCACTTATGGATTGCATACCAAAGATGACAATACTTAGATCTATTCATGTTTTTATGCCTAGCTAAGGGCGTTAAACGATAGCGCTTGTTGGGAGGCAACCCAGTTTTATTTTTGTTCTTTGCTTTTTGCTCCTGGTTTAGTAATAAATAATTTATCTAGCCTCTGGTTAGATGTGGTTTTATGTTTTAATTAGTGTTTATGCCAAGTTGAACCTTTAGGACAGCTTACAGTGATAGTTGTGTTGATCCTGTTGAAAATTAGAAACTTTTGCGCTTAGTAAATCAGTTTTGCAAATTCACAGAAACGTGCTTTTGATCTGATTCTTTTTGCTATGGATTGGTACACAAATATCTCAGGTTTTCCTAATTTGGATGGATTGTTGGATTTACAGACGTATTTGAGAGTTACATATTACTAAAGACTGTTTTGTTTTTCACAGATTCTGTTTTTCGCGTATTGTTTGCTTATTTTGATGAATCTATGGGTAGTATCGAGGGGTATGAACCATGGAGAAGTTGGAATACAGTAGATATTACACCAATATAAATAAAGAATGAGTTTGAAACAGTACCTTAAAGTGGTGATTTATTTTCTTATACTAACGGAGCTCATGAGATTTTCTGTCGAGTTTTGTGTTGTGAAGTTTTCAAGTTTTGGGTAAGGATTTGATGGACTATGGAATAAGTAGTGGCAAGAGCCTAAGCTTGGGGATTCCCAAGGCACCCGAAGGTAATATTCAAGGACAACCAAAAGCCTAAGCTTGGGGATGCCCCGGAAGGCATCCCATCTTTCGTCTTCGTCTATCGGTAACTTTACTTGAGGCTACATTTTTATTCACCACATGATATGTGTTTTGCTTGGAGCGTCTTGTATGATTTGAGTCTTTGATTTTTAGTTTACCACAATCATCCTTGTTGTACACACCTTTTGGTAGAGACACGCATGAATTGTGATTTATTAGAATACTCTATGTGCTTCACTTATATCTTTTGAGCTAGGCAATATTGCTCTAGTACTTCACTTATATTTTTTCAGGGCATGGCGGTGGCTTTATTTTATAGAAATTGTTGAACTCTCATGATTCACTTATATTATTTTGAGAGTCTTTTGGAACATCATGGTACTTTGCTTGGGTTATAAAACTAGTCCTAATATGATGGGCATCCAAGATGGATATAATAAAAACTTTCATATAAAGTGCATTGAATACTATGAGAAGTTTGATTCTTTATGATTGTTTTGAGATATGAAGATGGTGATATTAGAGTCATGCTAGTGGAGTACTTGTGAATTTGAGAGATACTTGCGTTAAAGTTTGTGATTCCCGTAGTATGCACATATGATGAACCGTTATGTGATGAAGTCGGAGCATGATTTATTTATTGATTGTCATCCTTTGTGTGGATGTCGGGATCGCGTGATGGTTAACTCCTACCAACCCTTCCCCTAGGAGCATACATGTAGTACTTTGTTTCGATGACTAATAGATTTTCACAATAAGTATGTGAGATCTTTATGACTAATGTTGAGTCCATAGATTATATGCACTCTCACCCTTCCACCATTGCTAGCCTCTCTTGTGGCGCGCAACTTTCGCCGGTACCATACACCCACCTTATACCTTCCTCAAAACAACCACCATACCTACTGAGGGAGTCCTAGTTTAAGGGGTCCTCGGCCGTCCGGCCTATGTGATGTGGGCCAGACTGATGGGCTATGAAGATACAAGACAAAAGACTTCTTCCCATGTCCGGATGGGACTCTCCTTGGCATGGACGGCAAGCTTGGCATTCAGATATGTAGATTCCTTTCTCTGTAACCGACTTTGTACAACCCTAGTCCCCTCCGATGTCTATATAAACCGGAGGGTTTAGTCCGTAGAGGCAATCATAATCATAATATAGGTTAGACTTCTAGGGTTTTAGCCATTATGATCTTGTGGTAGATAAACTCTTGTAATACTCATATTCATTAAGATCAATCAAGAAGGAAGTAGGGTATTACCTCCATAGAGAGGGCCCGAACCTGGGTAAACTTCGTGTCCCCCGCCTCCTGTTACCATCAACCTTAGATGCACAGTTCGGGACCCCCTACCCGAGATCCGTCGGTTTTGACACCGACATTGGTGCTTTCATTGAGAGTTCCGCTGCGTCGTCACCAAAAGGTTTGATGGCTCCATCAATCATCCACAACAATGCTGTCTAGGGGAGGTTTTCCTCCCCGGACGCATCTTCATAGTCGGCGGCTTCGCACTGCGGGCCAACTCGCTTAGCCATCTAGAGCAGATCGACAACTACACCCTTGGCCATCAGGTCAGGTTTGGAAGCTTGACTTACGTTGCCGATATCCGCGGAGACTTGATCTTCGATGGATTCGAGCCCATGATAGCCGCTCCCTGCCACCACGATGAACATGACCTAAGCTTGTCATCGGGCCGTGCCCAGGAGATAGTGCCTGTAACTGTTCTGGCCCTAGATCTGGAGCAGATTGCGCCCTCCGAGGACGGGAAGCTCAACCCCGTTGCAGAAGTCGCAGACTCAACAGCGTTAGAGACACACATAGACCCAACTCGGCCGGGGCCTGTGTTACCAGAACCTCGGATTCGTCTCCGGCCATAGGTTCCGAACTGCATACATCCGCGCCCATTGAACCTGAGCAGGCGCCAATCGTTGAGCTCAGCTCCGCGGACATCTTCCGGCACTCACCTTTAGGCAATGTGCTAAACTCATTAAAAGCCCTCTCCTTGTCAGGGGACTCTCAGTCAAACTATATCCGGCTTGAATTGGATGCAGATGGAGAATTCCGCTTCCCACCCACCACCCACTTCATAGCCATTGTCGAAGATTTAATCGACATGCTCGATTATGGCTCCGGAGACATTGACGGTATGGACGACAATGTCAGAGAGGAGCAGACACAAAAACCACCGCGGCGCTGGACAACCACCTCCTCGTATGACGTATACATGGTGGATACACCCAAAGAAAATAACGGCGACAATGAAAAGGACCCAATCGAGAACAAGCCTCCTGAGATACATCCAAAGTGCCGACATCAGCGGCGCCGCTCTAAACCACGTCATGAAAAAAGCAGCAATACCGGCATAGGAGAAAATAATTGGACGATGCCGAGGACAATGAAGACCCCGTTGAGCCAACGTCCGAACAGGATGAATGGGAAGATGGGCGAGTCAGCCATAATGAACAGGCTATTATTGAAGACTCGGAGGACAGTAATTATTTTCCACTCTTCGAGGATGAGGCGAGCCTCAGCGACGAAGACTTTATCATGCCTGAGGAGCCCGTCGAGCAGGAGCGCTTTAAGCGCCGGCTAATAGCCACTGCAAGGATCCTGAAAAAGAAGTAGCAGTAGCTTCAAGCTGATCAAGATCTGCTCAACGATAGATGGACTAATGTCCTAGCAGCAGAAGAATACGGCCTCGAGCACCCAACCAGAAATTACCCGAAGTTCAAATTGTTACCCCAATTCGATGACGGGGCGCTGGAGCCCATCCTACCAGCGCACAATGCGGCTGACCGACCACCACGTGGCCGGGACAAAGCGGCAACTCAAGCCGAACACCAGCCCTCACTACCTCACCGTAAAAACATAAACACAACAGCTCGGGGATACACATATGACCTGTGGCATGACCTAGAAAAAAGAGCATGTCAGACCAGATCGATCTATGGATCGCGGGGGCGTGCCCCGACACGCGATGATGGCCATCCTGCTAGACGTGATAAACATAACCACACCCGGGTGGAAGACCACTGACAAACTCAGTCCGAGCTATGTCGCGACTTGGCCCGATATAGAGGCGTTGCACACCCCCTTTGTTTCACCGATGAAGTAATTGAACATGAATTCCTGGAAGGGTTTAAACCCGTAAACATCGAATCATATGATGGGACAACAGACCCCGCGATATGGATTGAGGATTTTCTCCTCCATATTCATATGGCCCGCGGTGATGATCTTCACGCCATTAAATACCTCCCGCTAAAACTTAAGAGACATGCTCGGCACTGGTTAAACAGTTTGCCCGAAAACTCAATTGGCAGCTGGGAGGACTTGGAAGACGCCTTCCTCGACAACTTCTAGGGTACATATGTCCAACCTCCGGATGCCGATGACTTAAGTCACATAGTTCAGTAGCCCGGAGAGTCAGCCAGGAAATTTAGGACTAGGTTCTTAACTAAAAAGAACCAGATTATCGGATGTCCGGATGCTGAAGCCCTAGCGGCCTTTAAACATAGCATCTGTGACGAATGGCTCGCCCGACACCTCGGCCAAGAAAAGTCGAAGTCCATGGCAGCCCTCACGACGCTTACGACCCACTTCTGCGCGGGTGAGGATAGCTGGCTAGCCCGTAGCAATAACAACACAAGTGAACCTGGCACTTCTGAAGCCACAAATAGCAACGGCAAGCCCCGACGCAACAGACACAAGCGTCGAAACAACGGTGACAGCACCAAGGACACGGCGATCAACGCCGGATTCAGTTGCTCTAAGTCCGGTTAGTGCAAGAATCCATATAAAAGAAACAATCCGGGCTCATCCAGCTTGGACCGCATACTCGATCGTCCATGTCAAATCCACGGCACTCCTGATAAACCAGCCAATCATACCAATAGAGACTGTTGGGTTTTTAAACAGGCCGGCAAGTTAAATGCCGAGAACAAGGAGAAGGGGTCGCAAAGCGAGGACGATGACAAGGAGCTCCAGCCACCGAACAGAGGGGGACAGAAGAAGTTCATCCCCCCCAAGTTAAAATGGTGAATATGATATATGCTACCCGTATCCCCAAGAGGGAACGCAAGTGCGCTCTTGGGGACATCTACACGATGGAGCCAGTCGCCCCAAAGTTCAACCCATGGTCCTCCTGTCCGATCACCTTCGATCACAGGGACCATCCGACCAGTATCCATCATGGCGGTTCATCCGCACTTGTCCTCGACCCAATCATTGATGGATTCCATCTTACGCGAGTCTTATGGACGGTGGCAGCAGCCCGAACCTGCTATGTTGGCGTTCTAGGAACGAGGGTCCCCAGACTTGCCTGCCTGCAGCCTATGCCGCAACTCAGGCAGTGGCCAGTATGACCCGTCTTCGTCAACCCAAGTTCAAGACCATCGCGAGGGGCCAAGCCTCGTGGGGCGGACGACACAAGGCTTCTTCAAGGGCGGCCTCACCAAGCAGGCTCGCGAGGAGGTGGAGAGATCAAGGCAAGGAGTACCTCGCGAGGTGCTCGTGACGCAAGCCATGACGATCAAGACCAGGCGGGCGCCAACCTGCGCAGTGTCCTCGTTTCCTCTTTGGTGCAAAGGGGGCAAGCGCAGGCGTGGAGTACCGAGGCATCAGGAAAAGGTTTCGATATCAGTGCAACGAGACCAAGACCAGCAGAGCGGCAGGACAGAGATCACCGTGGATCCCAAGGCGGCATCATCACCAGTGCTTTTGGCAGTCGAAGACCAATGAGGGAGTCCCGGATTAGGGGGTGTCCGGATAGCCGAACTATCATCATCGGCCGGACTCCAAGACTATGAAGATACAAGATTGAAGACTTCGTCCCGTGTCCGGATGGGACTTTCCTTGGCGTGGAAGGCAAGCTTGGCGATACGGATATGTAGATCTCCTACCATTGTAACCGACTCTGTGTAACCCTAGCCCTCTCCGGTGTCTATATAAACCGGATGGTTTAGTCCGTAGGACAGAACGACAATCATACCATAGGCTAGCTTCTAGGGTTTAGCCTCCTTGATCTCGTGGTAGATCTACTCTTGTAATACCCACATCATCAATATCAATCAAGCAGGACGTAGGGTTTTACCTCCATCAAGAGGGCCCGAACCTGGGTAAAACATCGTGTCCCTTGTCTCCTGTTACCATCCTCCTAGACGCACAGTTCGAGACCCCCTATCCGAGATCCGCCGGTTTTGACACCGACATTGGTGCTTTCATTGAGAGTTCCTCTGTGTCGTCACCGATAGGCTCGATGGCTCCTTCGATCATCAACAACGACGCGGTCCAGGGTGAGACTTTTCTCCCCGGACAGATCTTCGTATTTGGCAGCTTTGCGCTGCGGGCCAATTCATTTGGCCATCTGGAGCAGATCGAAAGCTACGCCCCTGGTCGTCAGGTCAGATTTGGAAGTTTCAACTTCACGGCTGACATCCGCGGAGACTTGATCTTCAATGGATTCGAGCCACAACCGAACGCGCCGCACTGTCACGATGCGCATGATTTAGCTCTGCTGCCGGACAGTGCCCTGGAGGCCGCACACGGGTCCACTCTGACCCTCGACTCGGAGCTGACTGTGCAGATCGAGGACGGGTGTTTAGACACCGCCTCGGGGGCTGCAACCTCTACGGCGATAGAGCCGAAGACTGACTTTGTCCCTTCTGAAGCTCATGACTCCAAGGTGTCGGAGGCCTTGCCGGACTCCGAACCTCCCGTGCCCCCTCCAATCGAATCCGATTGGGCGCCGATCATGGAGTTGACTGTTGCACACATCTTTCAGCACTCACCTTTCGGCGACATCCTGAGTTCGCTAAAATATCTCTAGTTATCAGGAGAGCCCTGGCCGGACTACGGTCAGGACGGTTGGGATACGGACAACGAAGAAATTCAAGACCCACCCACCACCCACTTAGTAGCCACTGTCGACGATCTAACCGACATGCTAGACTTCGACTCCGAAGACATCGACGGTATGGACGACGATGCTGGAGACGACCAAGAACCAGCGCCTACTGGGCACTGGAAAGCCACCTCGTCATACAACATATACATGGTGGATATCCCAAAGGATGGGAATGGCGAAGGAACAGCGGAGGAAGACCCCTCCAAGAAACAGCCCAAGCGTCGGCGTCAGCGGCGCCGCTCCAAATCCCGCAACAGCAAGAATGGAGATTCCGGCACCGGAGATAATAATACCCCAGACAGTGCTGAAGAAAACCCCCTCTAGCAAGATTCAGCGCAGGAGGACGGAGAAGCCATCCCTCATGAGAGAGCGGCAGACGAAGAGGTAGAGGATGATAATTACATGCCTCCCTCCGGAGACGAGGCAAGCCTCGACAACGACGAATTTGTCGTGCCTGAGGATCACGTCGAACAAGAGCGTTTTAAATGCAGGCTAATGGCCACGGCAAACAGCCTCAAGAAAAAGCAGCAACAGCTTAGAGCTGATCAGGATCTGCTAGCCGACAGATGGACTGAAGTCCTTGCGGCTGAAGAGCATGAGCTCGAACGCCCCTCCAAAAGCTAGCCCAAACGCAAGTTGCTCCCCCGATTAGAGGAGGAGGCATATAAACCTGCATCACCAGAGCACAATGCGGCTGACCGGCCACCTCGTGGCCGCGACAGAGAGGCCTCTAGGCCCTCCACTAGAACTGTACCCCGGCATCGCTCGAAAAGCACAAGGCCGCAGGGGAACGCTCCGGACTTGCGAGATATATTGGAGGGTAAGGCAAGACAATCAAGATCGATCTATGGATCGCGTGGGCGCCCCATGATAGGTGACTACAACCATCGCGCCGGACACAACAAGTCTGGCCGGGCCGAACACAGTAGACAAAGCTTGTTGGAGCTCCATCGAGATATAGCCCAATACAGAGGCGCCGCACACCCACTATGCTTCACAGATGAAGTAATGGATCATCAAATCCCCGAAGGGCTTAAACCCGTGAATATTGAATCCTATGATGGCACAACAGACCCCGCGGTTTGGATCGAAGACTATCTCCTTCATATCCACATGGCCCGCGGTGACGACCTTCACGCCATCAAATACCTCCCACTCAAGCTTAAAGGACCAGATCGGCATTGGCTTAACAGCTTGCCAGCAAAATCAATTGGGTGTTGGGAGGACCTGGAAGCCGCATTCCTTGATAACTTCTAGGGCACGTATGTGCGACCACCAGACGCTGACGACCTAAGCCACATAATTCAGCAGCCAGACGAATCGGCCAGACAATTCTGGACACGGTTCTTAACTAAGAAAAATCAAATCGTCGACTGTCCGGATGCGGAGGCCCTCGCGGCCTTCAAACATAACATCCGCGACCAGTGGCTTGCCCGGCACCTGGCACAGGAAAAGCCGAAATCCATGGCAGCCCTCACATCACTAATGACCCGCTTCTGCGCGGGAGAGGACAGCTGGCTAGCCCGCAGCAACAACCTCAGCAAAAATTCTGGCAGTCCGGATACCAAGGACCGCAATGGCAGGTTGTGTCGCAACAAGAACAAACGCCGCATTAACAGCGACAATAATGAGGATACGGCAGTCAATGCCGGATTCAGAGGCTCCAAACCTGGTCAGCGGAAAAAGCTATTCAAAAAAACTACTACGGGTCCGTCCAATTTGGACCGAATACTCGATCGCTCGTGCCAGATACACGGCACCCCCGAAAAGCCAGCCAACCACACCAACAAGGACTGTTGGGTATTCAAGCAGGCAAGCAAGCTAATTGCCTAAAACAATGGCAAGGGGCTGCATAGCGATGACGAAGAAGAGACCCAACCACCGAACAATAGAGGACAGAAGGGTTTCCCCCCACAAGTGTGGACGGTGAACATGATATACGCAACCGACATACCCAAGAGGGAGCGGAAGCGTGCACTCAGGGACGTATACACGATGGAGCCAGTCGCCCCGAAGTTCAACCCATGGTCCTCCTTCCCGGTCACTTTTGATCGAAGGGACCACCCCACCAGCATCCGCCATGGCGGATTCGCCGCATTGGTTTTAGATCCAATCGTCGATGGATTTCACCTCACCAGAGTCCTGATGGACGGCGGCGGCAGCCTGAACCTGCTTTATCAGGACACATTGCGCAAGATGGGCATAGACCCCTCAAGGATTAAACCCACAAAGACGACCTTCAAAGGCATCATACCAGGTGTAGAGGCCAGTTGTACGGGCTGAGTTACACTAGAAGTGGTCTTCGGATCCCCGGATAACTTCCGAAGCGAGGAGTTAATCTTCGACATAGTTCCATTTCACAGCGGCTATCATGCTCTACTCGAACGGATCGCGTTTGCAAAGTTCAACGCGGTCCCGCACTATGCATACCTCAAGCTCAAGATGTCAGGCCCTCGAGGAGTCATCACGGTCAACGGAAACACCGAACTCTCCCTCCGAACGGAGGAACATACAACGGCTCTCGCGGCAGAAGTACAATGCAGCCTCTTAAGGCAATTCTCGAGTCCGGCCGTTAAGCGACCGGACACGGCTAAGCGCGCCCGGAGTAACATACAACAAGACCACTTGGCACGTTCCGAGCACGCGTAGCAATGCGGCCCCAACCCCAGCCCTCGCAGGATTGCAAGACTGGTCCTTCGTGTACATCATTACGCTCTGGAGATACCATGGGCATAGGGGGAGGGGCACGACCACGAGAGGCCCAGAATGCGGCTTAACCACATCAGGGGCTCCCAAGTGTGTCATTCCTTTTCTTTTTCTTTTCTTCCTTTTTCTTTCTTACCCACAGGACTCCGTTCACCAGAGGCCCTGTTCGACAGTAGACCGGCCGAACTCACGATGCAACAGCCAGGGAAGGAGAAAGGCTACGACGAATACCCAGGTGGTCTCCATTACGAGCATAAAATCTGTTTTATACACCATTCCGCAGCCTACCCCTGGAGGGGGACATGTTTAATAGTCCCATCCCTTGCTTATCGCACTATTTGTATCGTTCTGCATTCATGGCAGTATTTATTGAATAAACAATGCAGCACCTTTTTGCTTATAATTTCATTTCTTTCTTATACATATGTTCATTTATGACATGTCGCATCCGTACACTTTGGTACGGCTAAATACGCCAGGGGCTTAAGTTCCCCACATTATGGTGAGATAAGTCCGAACACTTTCACAAGTGCGGCACCCCGAACTTATAGCATTATATGCATCGGCTCCGAATCATGTCTTGGGTCAATAGTTGGGTTTGCCCGGCTCCCATGTTTTGGTACCTTACGTTCCGTTCTATCGGCTAAGGTAGCACTGGGAGAACCACTGCGATTGCGCCCTAGTTGAGCTGGGTAAGCGCCTCAGTGGAGAAAGCTAAAACTGACTGTCATGATGAGGCGAGAGTCGGTCGCTGTTCGAGAGGTTTTTTCGAGTCCCTAAAGACTTATGCCACTTAGAGCGAGGAACCGGCTTTGTCCGGCCCAGGCGTGAATAGTGCCCCGAATTCGGCCTTCCGAACACTAGGGGCTTCGCCGAAATTTAAAATTATAGAATTCTATGGCTAAGTGAGAGTGTTCAAGCATTATAAGTCCGGTTGCCTAGTTCGTTGTGTTGAGCGCCTCCCTAGATGGACCCAAATATGGGAACAAGAGTGCTCAAATTTATCCCGAACACCCCAGCACTCGTGGCATGGGGGCTGAAGCCGACGACTTGCCATCTCTTAGATTTGATAAACAGCCGCACAGAAGGTAATATTTTAAATCAACAAGCGTTGGTTAGCGCATATGAACAAAGTGTTCAGCGCACAGGATAACAAAATGTGAGTCTACTCAAATATTACATTATTGGAGCACTCAACCGCAATAGTGCGGGCACCCTTCAGGACACTCTTGTAATACATCTCGGGCGTGCGATACTCCTTGCCCGGCGGTGGCACGTCCGTCAAAAGCTTCTCAGCATCCATCTTGCCCCAGTGCACCTTAGCACGGGCAAGGGCCCGACGGGCACCTTCAATACAGGCGGATTGCTTGATGACATCAACCCATGGACAAGCATCCACCAGCCGCCGCACCAGGTCGAAGTAGCTCCCAGGCATGGCCTCATTGGGCCACAGCCGAACTATGAGGCCCTTCATGGCCTATTCGGCC
The DNA here is from genome assembly GCF_018294505.1 of Triticum aestivum. Lineage (NCBI taxonomy): Eukaryota > Viridiplantae > Streptophyta > Magnoliopsida > Poales > Poaceae > Triticum > Triticum aestivum. Next base: position 485,729,620 of record NC_057795.1, read on the forward strand.
ACCTTGTGGAGCTCGACCAGCTGCTTCAGCTAGTCGCTGAGGGGAACCGGATGTCCGGCCTCAGCATACTGAGACCAGAAGACCTTCTCCGTCGAGCTCCCCTCCTTGGCCCTGTAGAAAGCGGCAGCATCGGACACGCTGTGGGGTAGATCTGCGAATGCTCCTGGAGTGCTCCGAATTCGGCTAAGTAACAGGTAATTCACATTCACATGCTTGCTTTGCATGAAAAATGCCTTAGCCGCCGCTATTTTCTTCAACGCCTCGATTTCCTAAAGGGCCTTGTGGGCTTCGGCCTTAGCGGCTTTGGTGCTCTCAAGAGCCGATGCAAGCTCGGACTCTCGAGTCTTCGACTCGCGCTCCAAACTCTCATGCTTTTCCACGAGAGCCTGGAGCTCTTGTTGTACCTCTGCCACCCGCGCCTCCTGCTTCTCTCGCCCAGCGCGCTCCACGGCCACATTACGTTCGGCCGCGGACACCGCCTCCTTCAGGGTCGCCACCTCGTTCATATCCCCTGAAGTACCCACGTTATCCTTGTCATTTCTCTTGCAACCAAATCCTTTTCTGTAAGGTACAACTTCAATAAGGTGTTACTCACCTTCCTTGTCCTCGAGCTGCTTCTTGGCATGGCCGAGCTCGTTCTCGGACTGCTTGAGGCTTTGCTTCAAAGCATCGACCTCCGCAGTCAGTGCGGCAGAGGTCAGTAGTGCAGCCTGCAATCCCATATTGACATATTTATTAAGACTCCTGCGTATATCTTTTTAGATCCTCAGTCTGGCTTTTCTTTCCGAACACCGAACCGAGCATCAGGGGCAACTGTCTATGTAGTACTATTTTACATATATTAATATTCTTACCTCAAAGCCTGATAGAAGGCTGCTGCAGGCTTCGGTCAACCCGCTTTTGGCGAGCTGAACCTTCTGAATCACCACACTCATGACAGTGCGGTGTTCCTCCTTGATGGAAGCACCGTTGAGCGCCTCCAGCAAGTTATCCGGCGCCTCCGGTTGGACGGAGGCCGCCGGCGTCACGGTCTTGCCCTTCTTACGAAGGTGCCGCCCGCCGGACTCCGGAACAACTGCAGGTTTTGGTGCGGAGTCCGGTACGAATTCCGGGAGGTCGCCTTGTGGCACTTCCGGGTCCTCCTCGTCCGGGTGGGTCCTTCTCTGGGATCCCACCTCGGCGTCGTCAGCGTCACAAGGGGAGGAGGCGGCTGGAAGTGAAGTACTGTTCACATCCGATGTGCCCAAGGACCCGCTCGACGACGCGGGAAGATCGTCCTTGGGCAGACTGCAGGGTTGTACGCGGCGTTAGAAAGACACCATGTGGCAAAAACAAAAATCATGAAGTCATTCGGGAGTCCGGATACTTATGATCTCGCCAGGGGCTTGGCCCTTGGAGGCCAATCCTCATCGTCGTCACCGGCGTTGGCGGAACAGTCCGGGGGAAGAGTCCTTCCCTTCTTGGACCCTTCGGCCTCCCTCGTTGCGGAGGCCTTCCTTTTCTTCCCTCCCCCCACTCGGGGAGAGGCCTTTTTCTTCTCCTCCTCGTCCTCGTGGGAGGAGTCCGCCTCGGAGTCATCGGACACCTAAAGACGGGAACTCTTTCGAGTGCCCGTGGCCTCCTTCTTGGCCTTCTTCTCCGGCACCACGTGGGGTGCCGGAACCAGCAGCCCCGCTAAACGGGCGTCCGCTGGGTCTTCTGGCAAAGGGGCCGGACAGTTAGTCTGCTCGGCCTTCTTTAGCCAGTCCTGTCAAAGGAGAGGGAGTTTAGCTCCCGCATAGAGTCAAACTATGAAAAACAAGTGTCCCGTAAAGGGTAGAATCGTTACCTCGCTAGCCTAGCGCTGCGAGCTGAATCCGCGATCTTCGGTAGCGGATGCGGGAGCCTCGGCGCCCTTAAACAGCACCTTCTAGGCGTCTTCGTACCTAGTGTCGAAGAGGCCGCTCAAGGTTCGGTGCTGGGCCGGATCGAACTCCCACAATTTGAAGGCCCATTGTTGGCACGGGAGAATCCGACGGATGAGCATGACCTGGTCTACGTTGACAAGCTTGAGCTTCTTGTTCACTAGCTTTTGGACGCAGGCTTGGAGTCCGGTCAGCTCCTCCTAATCGCCCCAAGTCAGGCCACTCTCTTTCCAAGAGGTGAGCCATGTGGGGATGCCAGATCTGAATTCGGGGGCCGCTGCCCATTTAGGGTCACGCGGCTCGGTGATGTAGAACCACCCCGATTGCCATCCCTTGATGGTTTCCACAGAGGCGCCCTCGAGCCAAGTAACGTTGGGTATCTTGCCCACCATGGCGCCTCCGCACTCCGCTTGGCTGCCCTTCACAACCTTCGGCTTTACATTGAAGGTCTTGAGCCACAAGCCGAAGTGGGGCTGGATGTAGAGGAAAGCCTCGCACACGACGATGAACGCCGAGATGTTGAGGATGAAATTCGGGGCCAGATCATGGAAATCCAGGCCATAGTAGAACATGAGACACCGGACAAAGGGCTAAAGTGGGAAGCCCAGTCCACGGAGGAAATGGGGAAGGAATACGACCCTCTCATGGGGCCCGGGGGTGGGGATGGGCTGCCCCTCATCGGGGAGCCTGTGCGCGATGTTGCTGGACAAATATCCGGCGCTGCGCAGCTTCTTGATGTGCCCCTCCGTAACGGAGGAGGCCATCCACTTGCCTCCCACTCCGGACATAGTTGGAGAAGGTTGAGGTGAGATGTGCGGACTTGGGCGCTGGAGCTCGAGTGCGCGGAGATGGATAAGCAAAGGAGGAAGAAGGCGTAGGTAAAAAGGTGGATCCCTATCCCCTTATATAGGGCCGGACGAAACTATGCATCCCCACCATCCTGGTAAAACTTGTTTTTCTCCCAAGCGCCGCAACCAATGGCGCGGTTGGGTTACCCACGTCCGTATTGATGGGAATCCCGGAATAAGGGGAAAACGATCTCTGCTTCGACAAGACATGCCAAGGAAACCGCTTCGCTAAACGCGCTGAGGTGGTATAATAAAAATGATTCAAGTAAAGGCTTGGTTGTGGCGTGACACCACGCCACGAAATACGTTAGCAGATTGAACTCGTGTAAATATTATTCTCTCTACGGTGGAATGTGGAATTTATTTTGCAGAGCCGGACACTATCCTGGTGTTCATAATCTTCTATAAATTATTCGGAGGAGGAACCCGCCTTGCAATGCCGAAGACAATATGCGCGCCGGACTCGTCGTCATTGAAGCCTGGTTCAGGGGCTACTGAGGGAGTCCCGGATTAGGGGGTGTCCAGATAGCCGAACTATCATCATCGACCGGACTCCAAGACTATGAAGATACAAGATTGAAGACTTCGTCCCGTGTCCGGATGGGACTTTCCTTGGAGTGGAAGGCAAGCTTGGCGATACGGATATGTAGATCTCCTACCATTGTAACCGACTCTGTGTAACCCTAGCCCTCTCCGGTGTCTATATAAACCGGATGGTTTTAGTCCGTAGGACAGAACAACAATCATACCATAGGCTAGCTTCTAGGGTTTAGCCTCCTTGATCTCGTGGTAGATCTACTCTTGTAATACCCACATCATCAATATCAATCAAGCAGGACGTAGGGTTTTACCTCCATCAAGAGGGCCCGAACCTGGGTAAAACATCGTGTCCCTTGTCTCCTGTTACCATCCGCCTAGACGCACAGTTCGGGACCCCCTACCCGAGATCCGCCGATTTTGACACCGACAACCAACTTTAGTTAGGATAGCTTGTACTAGTTGTCCCCCTTCAAAATGGCTGTTGTTGGCTCCCTTCCCGCTCAATATTTGGGAAGAGGACCAGGGCCTCTATATAAAGAGATAGCCACCACAGTAGAAGAGAGAGGATCCCTTCCCTAAGAGAACACCGCACCAGCTCAAGAACACCCCTCGTGAGGTTGTTCTTCCTCTGTACTGCTCATCATCAGCCCCAGAGGCAATCCACCACACCACACACTGGATTAGGGTATTACACCACAACGGTGGCCCAAACTAGTATAAACCTCGTGTCCCTTGTGTTGTTCATCGTGCTAGTTTAGAATCGTGGCGAGGTTTTGAGGCACGAATCGGTAGGGAGAAGATCTTCATGCGCACCCCAGAGTTCGAACCTTAAGGGTTTTGCAGGAACCCGATATCCGACATTTGGTGCACCAGGTAGGGGTGCGCTGAAATCTTTCCCATTGATCTGCGTTCCACTACTTCGTCGCATCCATGTCCGGCGACCCGACGGCCAACGCCGACTGCTCCGTGGCATGGCCTGCCTATGTCGCGCCGCCTGCCCAAGGTGACCTCAACCCCGCGCCTCAGGAAGCCCGTGATCCGTAGAACGCTGCGAGGTGCGGGCGATGCAGTCTAGTGCCACCTGCCCTCACTCCGCGGTAGGTGTGATCAGCAACAAGGGCCTCAAACCATGCTGCAACCACGGCACCGCGCACCCGACGGGAGCAAGCGAGCATGAGGGCCACGCTCGCGGTGGCTCGAGAGCTGCTGTGGTGCAGGCTGTAGGAGAGCGGCTGTGACGTGCTGCTGGAGGGCGTCGCCGAGCTCCTGGATGGCGCAGCTTTGGGGGCACCTCCTTTTTGCGTCCATCTTCCACCCCAGGCCCCGGGCGGATCATATGGCGGGCCTGTCCGTGCCCGTGCGCCCTTAGGCATGCCCCAAGGCTTCATCAACACCACCTCGACCATTGGCACAAGGCGACAAGTTGCACCAGCACCACCCCCGGTGAGCGAGGGCATGCACATCGCCGCCTACGGCCCGGGCGTGCCGCCACCCTATCACCCACAAGACGAAGCTTTGAGCCAAGCCGTGTGGAATGTGGGGCACTACGACGAAGCCTTCGGGGCGGCGACCTCGGAGGCTTACGTGCTCCACATGGTGGATCGGGAATACGCACTGGAAGGCGACCATGGCTCGTTTCTCGGGCCAGGCTAGGAGGAAGAGACGCCAGAAGCCGAGCCTTTTCAGGAGCCTCAAGGAAGCCGGCGGCAGCAGCTATCGGGTACCGCTAATTCCTCAAGAACAAGCTTATGCTAACCATGGGTCGCAGGAAGTTTAGGTCACTACAGCAGAAGGCTGCCCCAGCTCAGCAGCCTCCCTTCCGTTGGGAGGGGCGCACTAGGGGCTACAGGAGAGGGGCCGGGAGCCAGGCCCCTCCCCACGGAGGTGCTGCAAAGCCTGCCCCCGGCAGAGGACCCATGGTCGTCCGGGGAACCGCTGGCGTCCCGTTTACCCTGTTGGCATCGTCCTTGGTTTCCGGTCACCATCAATGGTGGTCAAGGGTGGCGCAAGGCGGGGCCCTCGTCTGGCGATATGAAGCAAGGCCAGTACCTATGAAGAAGGCCCAGTGCCCGTGAAGCTGGCCTCCCGTGACACTCTCATGTAATAATGAGTTTGGGTTGTACACGCCCGGGAGTCTCCGGAGAGCCGCCCTCGGGCCTCATGGGCTCCCTCCCATGCCCAGTGGCAACACTTAGCTCTGCGCTGGTGAGAAGACATCGAAGACTAGACTAGGTGTTGGACGCAGCCTTTTGCTTTTTGCCTTCCTTTCTGTGGTCAAGCTTCCTTGCTTTGGATTTAAATTGAAATCGAATCTGTGTTTGCGTGTGAGGGGAGGGGTGTCTTGTCTCGTTCGTGTGTTCTCTTGCATTCTAGTTTCTGCCTTGGCCCGGAGTTCGCACCAGCCGCCTCCCCCTCGTGAGCCTCTCGCGGGCGGGGCTGGGCTCAGCGCACGCGCGCATGCCGTCCGACCAGCACTCGCTCTTGCGAAGCTCTCGCCACGTGGTCAGCAGGTTCCCCCCAGGGGGCCCTCGGAGAATCACAACCTCGCAAGCCTACCCAAGGCTTGCCCGGGCTAAAGGTAAATCGCAACATTTAACTCATCGCAAGGCCTGTAACATCCCGCAGGCGCATATTCGGCGCTGCTCCTAAAACATGTGGATAATAATATTTTTTACAAGAGGGCTTCCCCTCCCAAAATGCTCTTACAACCTTCAGGGCCGCGCCCGAGCTTTTTGTGTACAGGATAAACAGCAGGAAGACTCAGGATCAGTCAGACTTATCTCTCACTGCATCTTCTTGGTCGCTTCCAAGGGCATCACTAGCGTCGCTGTCACTGGCATCACCATCACCGTCATGGGCACCATCTTCACCACCATTCACCACGTCACCTTCATCTGCGGCAACTATCACCCCATCGTTCTCGGAAGCGAAGGCCTTCACAAGCGCCTCCACGTTGTCCTCCACCCACCGCACCAGGTCTCCTCGAATGGCCATGGGCACCGCAGCAATGACGGCGTCAAAGTCGAAGTGGGGGTCTTTGTCTTGGAGATGGATGAAGAAGCAGGAGAATGCGCGCCCGGGCAGGCTGCGGCTCCTCTCCTCGACAAGCTGGCAGGCTCTCTCGGAGCAGTTTTCCAGGCGCGTCACCACCTTAGTGAAGAATTGGAGATGGCCGGCATAGTTGGTCGTGTGAGGATGCCGAGTGTCTGCCTCGCAGATATTTCCTAGGGTCGTATTGGCCCTATTCCCGAGCTCTTGGAGCATGGGGCCATGCAGGCGCTCCAGCATCTACCGTTGAAGAATTTCTTCTCTGTTCTGTCGCTTGACGGACTCGGTGTCGTCAACCCGCCATTGAAGAAGAAGCAGCTCAGCACGGGTGGAGGCCAACACAGTCTGCGCCAAGACCAGGGCAGCTAAGGCAGCCTCCGCGTGTTGCCCCGCTTCAGCCAGCTTGGACCTCAGGGCGGCGGTCCTGCCCGCAGCCTCAGCTTTGATTAGCTCCAGCCTCTGGTTGGACTCATGCACGAGATCCGCGTGAACTTCCGCCATGCGGTGGTCGACCTCTTCTTGGACTCGAGCCTCCCGCGCGCCAACATCATCCTCCGCCTGGGTAACCTGGCGCTCCCTCTTCTCCAACCGCTCAAGGTTGAGATTGCGCTCGGCAGCCTCCAGCGTCAGCACTTCCTCACGCCTCCGGAGCTCCTCCTCCTCGACGGGCGACCCCTTCAGCGATGCGAGGGCACCCTGGCACAGCTCCACTTGCTACTCCAGGGAAGTGCTCCAGGCTTGGAGCTCCCACACGCGCTTCTTCATGATCTCGCGTCGTTGATCTGCTTCTCAAGCCTCCTCAATAGCTCGGGAGCAGGCCTTTCGCGAGGCTGCAAGGGATGCTTCGGCCTTTGCATTGTCAAGCTCGCGCTGATGACACACAAGGTTGACTGCCACCTTCAGCTTGTGCCGCTCCTCAATTAGCCACAGGCCCTCGGCTTCAAGACACGCGTCCGCGTCCACGAGCTCTCCACCAAGCTGGCTCATCGCGTCCGTTGCCCTCCAGAGGAACTCTTGGCGGACGACTTGGCGCTCCCGCACTCGCTTGAGCACGTCATCGATATCGCCCTCCACCGCCGGCGTTGGCGGAGGGCCCTGAGGCAAATCGCCCCCTCTCGGCAGGGGGCTGGGGGTTGGCACCCCCACAATCGCCGGCGGGCTCCGCAAGGGGCCTAGGCTGGCGCAGATCCATCCCCAGAAGAAGATCCAAGGACCGATTTCAACCATCCGCCGTCCACGATCAGAGGAGGTGCCCGGGGCAGGCTAGTCATGCCCCGGGCGAGTTCGCGAAGGAAAGGCGGCAAGAGCACAGGCTCGGAGCACCATGCCGGCCGGCTTGCTTCTCCGGCTGAACTTGCGGTGGGGGCAGCACGCAGACTCGGGGCGCTCAAGGCCAGCGATGGAGGCGAGGCCGGAGGAAGTTGCTTCTTGGAAGACTCCGCAGGCTCGGCAGGAGGGGTCCTGAAGGGCCATAGTCAGGAAAGGGACCAGTGATTGAGGAGTCACAAGAATGAGGTACTTATTCATCTATGGCGAAGTACTTCCTATGCTTCCACGGTTGGCAGGGGCGCTCGCTGCCACTCGAAGACTCTTTCCTCTTGCAGAGGGCGTCGAAATGTATGTGCAACCGACCCAGGCGCTCAGCGTGCGGGCTAGCGTGAGGCGCGGATGAAGAAGCACTAAGGCAGCCAACCTCATGGGCGCCAACCTGGGAGGAGCGATCAGGCGCCGCTTCCTGATGACCTGCCAAGGCCTTGCGGGCTCCAGCCTCGGGAGTCGCAGGTCACGTCTCTACGTCAACAACAGCCTCATGGCGGGCTTCATAAGCTCCAGAGGATGACGCTTCGGGAGCTTCGTGCGATGTCAGCACCACGACATGTCACATCCCTAGCTGCTGGTAGTGCTCTAGGCTAGCTTCATGTGTGCGTCATGTCTATATTTTCGAAACTTGAACTGAGGGAATTTTGGAAGCCTCAAAAACTTAAATAAAAGAGGGGCAAAAACCCTAGAAATCTCATTCATTGTTCCAAAATGCTCTTCTTGAATGTTTGATAATTTTTGGCAAGGGTTCTGGTCCCAACCAAAATATTGAACATTTTTAAGGATTTATTTTTGGGACTTTGGATTTAATTCATTAGCTATTTGAATTTGAGTTATATTCATATAATTAGAATATAATTTCAAATACCCCTGAAATATTTTATAAGCTTTTGGAAAAGTCCATCTAGCAATATAAAATATTCAGAGGAGTTTTTGGCATTGTTTGAATTATTTTAAATTCAAAACAGTGGCAAAATAAATTAAATAAAACAAAACAGAAGAAGGAAAAAATAAAACAGAGCAGAAAACCTACCTGGGCCACTTACCCGCAGCCTACCTGGCGCCACCAACCGGCCCAGCCCGCCACCGTTACCCCCCCCCCCTGTCGTCTTCCTCTTGCCAGTGGGAGCAGCTGCGTGCTCGCACGCGCGCGGCCGAGGAGGCCACCTCCTCCCTGCCTGGCTGCCTCCTCCTTCCCTGGTTCCTCCCGCGACGCCACGCAGCCCCCGACCCCCTCTCACTTCTCCCTCGCTCTCTGGACCTCCCTCCCCCTCGATCCTCTGTTTCCCCTCCCGCGACCGAATGGAGGCCGTCGCCGCCGACCAGCGCTCGCGCGGCCACAGCCACCGTCTCGCCTCCCCGACGCCTCCCAAAGCTCCGCCATCGTCATCATCTCCAAGATTCGGCCCCGGCGCCCTTCTCCGTCGATTCGGCCACTCCGGCGCGCCCCCGAGCCCACTAACCCTCCCTGCAGCTCCGCGGTGAGCCTTTGACCCGATTTCCCCTCTCCCCGTGCCCTACCTCCCGCTCTGGCCGCTGTTTCCATCAAGGCCGAAACCCACCGCCGCACGAGCTCGACGCCGGCGTAACTCCGGTGACCATTTGGTCGCGCACCAGCGTCCAACGAACTCGAGGCTGCACACAGAGCATGGCTAGCGCGTTAGTTGGTTCGTTTGCACGCTGCAACACCAAACCCGCAACTCATCCGAACTCCGGCCGCCGCTAAAGCTCGTCGTCGACCACTCTCCGGCCACTCCCCAGCCGCGCCACCACCCTGGTTGGATGCGGACGAGCGTCCGCATCCCGTAGTCGTGCTCCGCGCGCCAAACGGCGCTCTGTAGGCCATTTCCGCAGCGCACCACCGCGTCGGGACTCGCTGGCGGCTAAACGCCGGCGACCGTTGAACCTTGACCGGCGTGGGTTGACCCACTGCCCGGTTTGACCCTCCCCTCTCTCTCACTGACGTGTGGGCCCCAGGCCATTAACTAAACCCAATTAGCCACTAACATTGACCAGTGGGCCCCGACCCCCCTAATCCTTTAATTAAGCAGATAACCCCCTGTTAACTAACTGTGACGCTGACATATGGGTCCCACAGGTCAGTTTGACCTGGACGGCGCCTGTTGACCTGCTGACGTCACTATGAGGTCATGATGACGCAATAATTCCTTTCTGGAATTTAAATAAATCTTAAATGATTTAATAATTCCAGAATATATTCTAAACTTCAATAAATCATAGAAAATTAACCGTAACCCCAAATTAAATAAATTATATATGAAAAATTATCAGAAAAATTCAAGGAATCCATCTGTACCATTTTCATGCATGTTAGAACAACTTATAGCTGCTGTTTAGCACAAATCAATTAAATGGCATTTGAATAATCACATATGGAGTTTGAATTTGAATCTTGTATTCAAACCAACTTCATTTAATATGTTGCTAGTTGGATTAGCCCAAAACACATTCATTTTGCCATGTCATGATCATGCATCATATTGTGCATTGCATTGATTGTGTTCCCTTCTGTGTTGCCGGTATGTGTCCCCTCTCGATAGACGTGATACCGATGATGTGATCGTTGACACTGATGAAGACTCAATGTTATCTTCAGAAGTGCCAGGCAAGCAAAACCCCCTTGTTCATTCCGATAAAATCCCACTCTCTCGCTCCTGCTCTCGTTTACTGCATTAGGACAACAACGAGTCATTTGTTACTTGCTGCGGTAACTAAACCCCTTTATCCTTTGCATGACCTGTCATTGCCATAGTAAATAGATGAAACCCACTAGCATGAGTAGGAGTTGTTTGAGCCCTGATGTGCCTACTCATTCATGTTTGTTTGTCATGCCTGCTACTGCTTAGAGTTGAGTCAGGTCTGATTCATCGGGGATGAATCAGAGGCGTGTGAACATGTCCTACTGTGTGTGAACTAAGTGTGTGAACACGATTTGGTAAAGGTAGCGGTGAGAGGCCATGTAGGAGTACATGGTGGGTTGTCTCATTGCAGCCGTCCTCAGGAACTGAGTTCTGTGTTTGTGATCCATGATCAGTTACTACCACACATTGAGCTCCGGGCGCTCCAAGCTCTCTCGACTTATTAATCAACATGATCTCTGTCCAGGAGTTGCAAGTAGTTTCTGGTGTTTGTAGGTAGTGTTAGTAGTCTACCAAGTGGCACCCGGTACAGGTGGGCTTGGGACAGACTAGGCACAGTGGCACGGTGTACCAAGCATAGATCCACCCGTCGAGGTGGGCTTGGGAACTCTGCACACATCGTTTGGGGCCGTGAGCGACACCCCGGCCGGATCTCCTTGCGGATGGAACCCGAATAGGCGATAAACCTGGACTAGAGACTTGTTCGGTTAGTCAGGTCGTGGCTGACTCCCTCGCCCGGCTTCCGCTTGAAGGTTGCCGAGGTACATGACGTGTACAGGGCGATAAGTGGCGAAAGCGTGTGTGAAGAAGTACACCCCTGCAGGGTTATCATTGTCTATTCGAATAGCCGGATTCCTCGGATATGGAAACTTGGACCCCTTGTACAGTTCATAGACAAGTGAAAGTGGATACTCTAAAATACGCAAGATAAGCGTGAGTGCTATGGATGGCGTTCTCGTAGGGAGACGGGAGCGGATCCATAGTGGTGTATTGATATGGTGAATATGTGGACTCGTGTGCGCCACCTCAAAAGAGTTACTTGCAGTCGTAATTCAGGATAGCCACCGAGTCAAAGTTGGCTTGCTGCAGTTAAACCCCACCATCCTTTTGTTGATAATGATGCATATGTAGATAGTTCTGATGTAAGTCTTGCTGGGTACATTTGTACTCACGTTTGCCTATTTTATGTTTTTGCAGAGAGACTTCAGTCTCACTAGTAATTCCGCGTGGTCTTCGACGGTTAGCTTGTTACCTCAGCTACGATCTTGTGCCCTCGGCAGGATCTGATAGATAGTCAGGCTTCTCAGCCTTTTTCATTTATAGATGTCTGTACTCAGACATGATAGCTTCCGCTTGTGCTTTGATTTGTATGCTCTGAGTGTTGGGTCATGAGACCCATGTTTGTAATATCTCGCTCCTCGGAGCCTATTGAATAATTGCTTGAGTTGTAGAGTCATGTTGTGATGCCATGTTGTATCTGCACATATCGAGCATATTGTGTGTATGTTGTTGAAATGCTTGGTATGTGTGGGATCTGACTATCTAGTTGTTTATCCTTAGTAGCCTCTCTTACCGGGAAATGTCTCCTAGTGTTTCCACTGAGCCATGGTAGCTTGCTACTGCTCCGGAACACTTAGGCTGGCCGGCATGTGTCCTTCTTCGCTCCTGTGTCTGTCCCTTCGGGGAAATGTCACGCGATGAATACCGGAGTCCTGATAGCCCGCTACAGCCCGGTTCTCCGGAGTCCTGCTAGCCCAGTGCTACAGCCTGGATTCACTCGCTGATGACCGACACGTTCGATGCTGGGTCACGGATGCCTGTCCCTGTAAGTTAGTGCCACTTTGGGTTTACGACTAGCCATGTCAGCCCGGGCTCCTTATCATATGGATGCTAGTGACACTATCATATACATGTTCCAAAAGGCGCAAACGGTCCCGGGCAAAGGTAAGACGACACCCGTGGGAATACCGTGCGTGAGGCCGCAAAGTGATATGAGGTGTTACATGCTAGATCGATGTGGCATTGAGTCGGGGTCTTGACAGCGTTGGTATCAGAGCTTGACTGCCTGTAGGATTACCAAGCCAAACTGGTCGAAGTTGAGTCTAAAAATTCTTTAGTTATATAAGGGAATTGATTGTGGGATGGAACGTAAGGCTCTTTTTACTCCTTACACCTTATGTCTTCTGATCTGAGTCAGTCATCATCTTCTCTTCTACGGGGATTAAGAGCTAGGCTATCTCTTCTTTCTATCAGGATCACGTGTTACTAGTCCGCAGACTTATAAGATTATTGGATTTAAGTCTCAGTTCAGTTCCTACTACTTCCGTATGTTAATTGTTGACCTCGAAACCTTGATATTGTGCTTCTGAGTGGTTATGCCACCATTTTTGTGAATGTCTCAAATCTTTTCTGAGCATTTACAGCCGTTATGCTGTCCGAGTCATCCCAGGTTTCTAAGTAGTCTGATGCATTTGCAAATCCTTTCTTCCCGTTTCAATGTTCCCATGGCCAGATTAACCACACTAATCAGTGAGTTGAGGTACTCCGTTACCTTGACATATATGTTGGAGATATTATTATGACCCTAGGTGTCTTAGGGGATCATCTAGTAATTTAGCCATGATTTGTATCCCCAGTGTGATGATTCTGGCCATTATTTTTGAAAGCATTCCGTGATGTTATTAGTTAGTAGGCATTCTATTTCTGGGTTTCGAACCCGAGATTCACTCTACCTACTTCATGTTGATAGTGTTTGCTAGTTCCCTCAGGATATTAGTAACTTTGCGATAGTCCTCGAGGTCCGTGGTATTTCCTTCTTCCAAATACCATGAACCACTTACGACAAAAGTTTGTTGGATCAAAAGATCACAACAGGAGTGCTCTCGATGGGTTCTCCATTCATAATTGTGACTCTGCCAGTTCTAACTTTCCGCATGGATTGTCCGGGAGAAATATGTGGAATTCGTTCGACATGCTAAACCATGCATCCACAACTCAGAAAATCGTATGTTCCTTTGAGTTGTCCCTCTTTAGTTGTCTTCTGACCCTCGTCTATCAATTGATAGTCAAGAGTATGCGTGCATTCGTTCGTCGATGCCTATTACCCTTGTGGTCCGCCAAGCCATTCTATTTCAGAATGAATAGGAGAAACAAACTCCAGTACCTCATCCATATTTAGGATTGGGTCAAAGTAGTTGTGTTCCGCAGATCAAGTTACAATCCAGCTTCTGGTCTGCTCTACCCTGAAGTATTACCTTCTTTATGACAGGAATTTCATGAGAATTGCACCACCTTTTGTGAATTCTTGACATAGTGATACTTCTCGCCATCCTTTTTCATTCCTCGGTTCCGTGTTGTTGCAGCCGGAGTGCCGACAAGTGAATCATGATGTGTGAACTCAATACTCCTAGCAACCCCATTGCTTGGTAGTTAATGGACAATAATCTTATTCTTAGTATGTTGGTTATTGAATCACCATTCTAAGATTGATCGTGCTACCTAGTCCTTATTTCCTGGTGCACTCTTTGATTGATGAGTTAGGATTTTGTCAAGTCCTCGCTCATTTGATCATATCATCTTGCCCTGAAAAGCAAGATTGTTCTCGAGCTTAGTAACATATCGGTGGTTCGTGATTTCCGAAGATCTTCTCGGAAGTATTACCAGGTTGTCACCTGACCGCTATGTTGAGCTCGTGATCAAGTTGGTTTCTTGTGAACCACCTTCTCTGCAAGAATCGGTGTTAGATATCCCTGAGCTAGTTGGTTGAGCTAGACAACAACTTGGAGAGTTGGAAGATAAAAGCTTGCCTGACTTAGTTCGTTCCAAAGGGATATTCTTGTGTAGTGTGTGTTGAAGAAAGATGATATCTTCATCGATTGGTCCCTGTGATCAGTTGCTAGACCTATTGTCTCATCAATCCTTTGATTTGAGTGTGGGCTATCGTCAAATCAAATCAGTACCAACGATGGTTGTAATGTTGTTTTACTCGTGGTTTTTTTTTCCTCGAGCATACACCATTATGTTCTTTGGGTCTGACCAATGCTATCACCTGTTCACATAATTAGGGAATTCCATCTTCATGGGAATCTGGATGAATTGTTGTTGAGCCCATCGACAACATCCTTGTCTTCTCCATAATTTTGCTGAACATTAAGCTAGTGTTCGAAACTTTTGAAAGCATTTGTTCATGCTAGCTCATGAAGCATATGTTCGGATGTAAGGAGAGACTTCCTCTAGTTCATGTGCATTGGATGCAAGTTGCCGCCGTGGACTCGAGAAAGTCAATGTTGTTTCCTTTGGAATCATCCCAAATCAGTCATGCATACGTGCGAAGTATTCGGTGGTTCGGAGACTTGCAACCTCCATTCCATATGTATACCCTAGCACACCAAGCCACTGATTGATTTCTTCAAGGAAAAGGAGTTGATGTGCTAATCCTAGGTCATGCACAAGACTTCAATATCCTTGATTATGGTTCCCCACCTGAACTCGGTAGTGTTTTATTGTAAGACTACCATGTGATAATGTTTGTCTAGGACAGCGTGTTCACATGTTTGTAGCAGAACCAGCTCATGTTTTGGAGCTTGCTATCATAGTTCGCTCCCCGAGAATCTCGCAACGTCATCTCGTCGATTTGTGTTGCAAACTTTCATTTTTCTTTCTAGACTTGGTGAGTCTGGAATATCCTGACACCAACCAGATCTGAATCTCAGGCAGATATGATGGTTGGAATATTTCCCAAGAATTATAATATTGGTCGCGCGATAACCGGTAAAGTGGATGTCGTGGCCAACACACCCATCCGGTAGACCTATTATTATAGTATCTTGTTTGAGGAAGTTGGCCACCTCCCCATAAGGATTTCGTAGGATTTACCTCCGTAACTATTCCTTATGGATTCTATTGCTTCCGAAGTCCGACCTTTACCTGATGTTCTAGTTATCAAACCATATCTATGAATGGGTTACACTAGCACGTCAAGGAGAACATTGGAAGCGGAGTGCTGAATGTCTCTCGGTCGATCATCCAGATTTTGTTTCCTTGGCCTCGCTAGGGTGAAATCTGAGAAGGTGGTATCTTCCTTTGCATCTGCATCCTCCATCACCATTCATCATGGTAGTAAGTTGTGTTGCCAGAATCCTTGACACGAATATTGGTAAAACCTTGATGATTATGGAAATGCTCAAGTTCTTGAGAGCACGCACAAGCGCTAGGTGTTATCATCGGCACTAACTGGGATTCCTCTCAGTTTCCTCGGCAATGCTATGACCTTTTCAGACAGTGAATTCACTCCCTATTGTTGGGTTCTTCCCCAGTTACCAGAATCATTCCCAGCATTTGCATTTTGTTCCCAGCTTGCACCGCCAATGTGTCATTCTACCATGGGTCTCCTCCATTTCCGGTGATAAGCAAATTCATCCATTACGTTGTCTTCAACAAGGTAATCCACATCATCCAAGTCCGAGTATGCCATTCTACCGACCCCCGCCAATCGATTGCTGTGATTTGCCGTAGGCTGATATAGAGAGTCTCAATGATCTCTATATCAAAGGTAATTCTTTTTGCCACCTAAGACAATAATCTACGAATCACCCTCCTCCAGGATGTTTCGTCGTGGTATCATGGCAATTCAACTCCTCGCTATGTTGACAACCGATCACCACATTCTTAAGTCTGGAATTGCTGTCTACCTAGTGAACCTCGTCACCTGCTCCACTCCATCCCTCTAGAGGTATGCTTCGTCTCTCAGCTCGAGAGATGTTGCTATGTCACATTGCGAGAGTTAATCCTGAGTTGTTCGATCTTCGAGAAGATCGACCCTTCTAGAGTCTCCTTCTTCCCTCCATGTCATGTTGGCAGGATTTCTCAGAGCAAGACATCAAGACAATGATGGTGAATGAATCAACGTTCAACTAAAGTGCACCCTGGATCGTGAAGATTATACTAGTTGCGTTTACCCTTCACCTTACCCTACGCTTGAATCTCGAGACGAGATTCTTGTTTAGTGGGGGTGAGTTGTCACATCCCTAGCTGCTGGTAGTGCTCTAGGCTAGCTTCATGTGTGCATCATGTCTATATTTTCGAAACTTGAACTGAGGGAATTTTGGAAGCCTCAAAAACTTAAATAAAAAGAGGGGCAAAAACCCTAGAAATCTCATTCATTGTTCCAAAATGCTCTTCTTAAATGTTTGATAATTTTTGGCAAGGGTTCTGGTCCCAACCAAAATATTGAACATTTTTAAGGATTTATTTTTGGGACTTTGGATTTAATTCATTAGCTATTTGAATTTGAGTTATATTCATATAATTAGAATATAATTTCAAATACCCCTGAAATATTTTATAAGCTTTTGGAAAAGTCCATCTAGCAATATAAACTATTCAGAGGAGTTTTTGGCATTGTTTGAATTATTTTAAATTCAAAACAGTGGCAAAATAAATTAAATAAAACAAAACAGAAGAAGGAAAAAATAAAACAGAGCAGAAAACCTACCTGGGCCACTTACCCGCAGCCTACCTGGCGCCACCAACCGGCCCAGCCGGCCCAGCCCGCCACCGTTACTCCCCCCCCCTGTCGTCTTCCTCTTGCCAGTGGGAGCAGCTGCGTGCTCGCACGCGCGCGGCCGAGGAGGCCACCTCCTCCCTGCCTGGCTGCCTCCTCCTTCCCTGGTTCCTCCCGCGACGCCACGCAGCCCCCGACCCCCTCTCACTTCTCCCTCGCTCTCTGGACCTCCCTCCCCCTCGCTCCTCTGTTTCCCCTCCCGCGACCGAATGGAGGCCGTCGCCGCCGACCAGCGCTCGCGCGGCCACAGCCACCGTCTCGCCTCCCCGACGCCTCCCAAAGCTCCGCTGTTCCGCCCTCGTCCTCCTCGCCGTCTCACGCGACCAGAAGGGCCCCGAGCAGCCGCCATCGTCATCATCTCCAAGCTTCGGCCCCGGCGCCCTTCTCCGTCGATTCGGCCACTCCGGCGCGCCCCCGAGCCCACTAACCCTCCCTGCAGCTCCGCGGTGAGCCTTTGACCCGATTTCCCCTCTCCCCGTGCCCTACCTCCTGCTCTGGCCGCTGATTCCATCAAGGCCGAAACCCACCGCCGCACGAGCTCGACGCCGGCGTCACTCCGGTGACCATTTGGTCGCGCACCAGCGTCCAACGAACTCGAGGATGCACACAGAGCATGGCTAGCGCGTTAGTTGGTTCGTTTGCGCGCTGCAACACCAAACCCGCAACTCATCCGAACTCCGGCCGCCGCTAAAGCTCGTCGCCGACCACTCTCCGGCCACTCCCCGGCCGCGCCACCACCCTGGTTGGATGCGGACGAGCGTCCGCATCCCGTAGTCGTGCTCCGCGCGCCAAACGGCGCTCTGTAGGCCATTTCCGCAGCGCACCACCGCGTCGGGACTCGCCGGCGGCTAAACGCCGACGACCGTTGAACCTTGACCGGCGTGGGTTGACCCACTGCCCGGTTTGACCCTCCCTTCTCTCTCACTGACGTGTGGGCCCCAGGCCATTAACTAAACCCAATTAGCCACTAACACTGACCAATGGGCCCCGACCCCCCTAATCCTTTAATTAAACAGATAACCCCCTGTTAACTAACTGTGACGCTGACATATGGGTCCCACAGGTCAGTTTGACCTGGACGGCGCCCGTTGACCTGCTGACGTCACTATGAGGTCATGATGACGCAATCATTCCTTTCTGGAATTTAAATAAATCTTAAATGATTTAATAATTCCAGAATATATTCTAAACTTCAATAAATCATAGAAAATTAACCGTAACCCTAAATTAAATAAATGATATATGAAAAATTATCAGAAAAATTCAAGGAATCCATCTGTACCATTTTCATGCATGTTAGAACACCTTATAGCTGCTGTTTAGCACAAATCAATTAAATGGCATTTGAATAATCACATATGGAGTTTGAATTTGAATCTTGTATTCAAACCAACTTCATTTAATCTGTTGCTAGTTGCATTAGCCCAAAACACATTCATTTTGCCATGTCATGATCATGCATCATATTGTGCATTGCATTGATTGTGTTCCCTTCTGTGTTGCCGGTATTTGTCCCCTCCCGATAGACGTGATACCGATGATGTGATCGTTGACACTGATGAAGACTCAATGTTATCTTCAGAAGTGCCAGGCAAGCAAAACCCCCTTGTTCATTCCGATAAAATCCCACTCTCTCGCTCCTGCTCTCTTTTACTGCATTAGGACAACAACGAGTCATTTGTTACTTGCTGCGGTAGCTGAACCCCTTTATCCTTTGCATGACCTGTCATTGCCACAGTAAATAGATGAAACCCACTAGCATGAGTAGGAGTTGTTTGAGCCCTGATGTGCCTACTCATTCATGCTTGTTTGTCATGCCTGCTACTGCTTAGAGTTGAGTCAGGTCTGATTCATCGGGGATGAATCAGAGGCGTGTGAACATGTCCTACTGTGTGTGAACTAAGTGTGTGAACACGATTTGGTAAAGGTAGCGGTGAGAGGCCATGTAGGAGTACATGGTGGGTTGTCTCATTGCAGCCGTCCTCAGGAACTGAGTTCTGTGTTTGTGATCCATGACAGTTACTACCACACATTGGAGCTCCGGCCTCAAGCCCTCTCGACTTATTAATCAACATGATCTCTGTCCAGGAGTTGCAACTAGTTTCTGGTGTTTGTAGGTAGTGTTAGTAGTCTACCAAGTGGCACCCGGTACAGGTGGGCTTGGGACAGACTAGGCACAGTGGCACGGTGTACCAAGGTAGATCCACCCGTTGGTGGGCTTGGGAACCCTGCACACATCGTTTGGGGCCGTGAGCGACACCCCGGCCGGATCTCCTTGCGGATGGAACCCGAATAGGCGATAAACCTGGACTAGAGACTTGTTCGGTTAGTCAGGTCGTGGCCGACTCCCTCGCCCGGCTTCCGCTTGAAGGTTGCCGAGGTACATGACGTGTACAGGGCGATAAGTGGCGAAAGCGTGTGTGAAGAAGTACACCCCTGCAGGGTTATCATTATCTATTCGAATAGCCGGATTCCTCGGATATGGAAACTTGGACCCCTTGTACAGTTCATAGACAAGTGAAAGTGGATACTCTAAAATACGCAAGATAAGCGTGAGTGCTATGGATGGCGTTCTCGTAGGGAGACGGGAGCGGATCCATAGTGGTGTATTGATATGGTGAATATGTGGACTCGTGTGCGCCACCTCAAAAGAGTTACTTGCAGTCGTAGTTCAGGATAGCCACCGAGTCAAAGCTGGCTTGCTGCAGTTAAACCCCACCATCCCTTTGTTGATAATGATGCATATGTAGATAGTTCTGATGTAAGTCTTGCTGGGTACATTTGTACTCACGTTTGCCTATTTTATGTTTTTGCAGAGAGACTTCAGTCTCACTAGTAATTCCGCGTGGTCTTCGACGTTTAGCTTGTTACCTCAGCTACGATCTTGTGCCCTCGGCAGGATCTGGTAGATAGTCAGGCTTCTCAGCCTTTTCATTTATAGATGTCTGTACTCAGACATGATAGCTTCCGCTTGTGCTTTGATTTGTATGCTCTGATTGTTGGGTCATGAGACCCATGTTTGTAATATCTCGCTCCTCGGAGCCTATTGAATAATTGCTTGAGTTGTAGAGTCATGTTGTGATGCCATGTTGTATCTGCACATATCGAGCATATTGTGTGTATGTTGTTGAAATGCTTGGTATGTGTGGGATCTGACTATCTAGTTGTTTATCCTTAGTAGCCTCTCTTACCGGGAAATGTCTCCTAGTGTTTCCACTGAGCCATGGTAGCTTGCTACTGCTCCGGAACACTTAGGCTGGCCGGCATGTGTCCTTCTTCGTTCCTGTGTCTGTCCCTTCGGGGAAATGTCACGCGATGAATACCGGAGTCCTGATAGCCCGCTACAGCCCGGTTCACCGGAGTCCTGCTAGCCCAGTGCTACAGCCTGGATTCACTCGCTGATGACCGACACGTTCGATGCTGGGTCACAGATGCCTGTCCCTGTAAGTTAGTGCCACTTTGGGTTTACGACTAGCCATGTCAGCCCGGGCTCCTTATCATATGGATGCTAGCGACACTATCATATACGTGTGCCAAAAGGCGCAAACGGTCCCGGGCAAAGGTAAGACGACACCCGTGGGAATACCGTGCGTGAGGCCGCAAAGTGATATGAGGTGTTACATGCTAGATCGATGTGGCATTGAGTCGGGGTCCTGACACGACACCAGAGCTTCCAGCTTCAAGCGATGCTTGCCTCCCCGCACCAGCTCCTGGGGCAAGATCGGTGTTAGCGATGGGGAGGGGAGCCATGGCGACGGGATTCTCATGAGGCCCCATGAGGTCGGCCGGGCGCAACCCCCATTCATCGAAGTGAGGCATCTGCCTCGCGAACTCGGCCCCGCCCGATCAGAGATACAGAAGGCTGCCCCCGTGCCAGATATGGCCTGGCGAGGGGTCGCCTGTCAAGACCTCCAGCACCTTCTTCAGTGTTTCGGGCGCCAACTCCATATCCTGGAGCCTCATGCGGTCCTGATACCCAGCCAGGTCCCACATCGGCCGGGAGTGGCGCTGGAGAGGAGCAATGCGACACTGGAGGAACTCCTTCACCACCCGGGGTGCAGTCACACCGAGCTCTCTCAACCTCCCCAGTTGGCACCAGACGAAGGAGAGCCGGGGGCTCGCGAGCCTCTCGTGGCCCCATCCCATACTGGGGACAACAGGCAATGTCGGATCCGAGAGCAGGGGGCTGGGCACTCCGACATCCACATATAGCCACTGTGTCCGGAACCCGCTCATGGAAGGTGGAAGGCTAAAATCAATCCCCGGGGTGGCCGTCTCTGCCATGGCCTGGAAGCTCACTGTGGGGACCCTGACTCATAAGTCGTGATCACCGATTGCACGTGTACAGTGATCCCAGAGATCAATGCTCACTGAACACACAGAAGCTGAATAACAAGAGTCTTACATCCATACATACCGTCTTACATAAATTATGACCATTATGGTCAAGTCTTGAGTATAACTTTGCAGTGGAAATCTTCGTCGATAACTTGGACCCATGCCATCTGCCTTAACCCTACAGGCATTCTGACTGGGAAAGCGTCCTAGTTCGCATGTTCGTCACTGAAGTATTCTTCATCATATCCTGTTCTTTCAAGCCTGGCCAATAAAATAACCAGTGGCAAGCCAATGCGTACTTTGAATGTACTCACAAGCAACCCATGTTTTGGTTCAAGATACAACAATGCATGATATAGGTAAAAAAAATTGCAGAAAGCTAGTTTTGAGTGCAATGACATGTTCAACAACTTGTAAGACATGCATCAGGAGAATTCAAGTAACCATGAGGACAGGTTGCAGATATCAACATAAATAGAGTGGGCATCAACCCAACTCAATCATGTGAAGTCCTTTGACTTGACCCAAGTAGATCATCCCACTTATCCAAACACACACACACTAGTTTGTAAACATGTGGACATAGCCCAAGAGCGGTTACCCAACTGTACTTGATTGTGGACACAGCTATTCAAATAGTTTTACACACTGCAGAGGTTGCACACTTTACCCACAAGATCCGGGGAACTTCCGTGTCATCCACAACCCACGATACCTCAAGTACCCGGGGTAAGAACCCGATCACTATCTTTCCCTAGACGACACTAATAAGGAGTCCACTCGTTGTTCCATATCCTCACGATGTACATCATACAAGACTCACTCGAGATTGTAACATCCGAGAGGGGACACAACGGTGTATCCGGTGCCCTGTAAAAACAGTCATGGCCGCCCTACCTGGCAGGACCCGTCCCGAGAATGAGCACCAACTCTCCCCCGTCACTAGTAATGCGGGCTCCAAGCTAGTATCAGCCTAGGTAATCAATAATGCCCTTTCCCATATAAGGGTAGAGTGGTTGCGCATGTAAGGTTGGAATAATGGTCGCAACTTAAACCAATCCAGTTTGAAAACAACACACACTTGCCTCGGTACACCACTTCGTCATCAAGTGGCTACCCAACTCATCATCTCCCCCGGGCATAAGTGGCACCCGATGGGGTTTTCGAAAAGTCTTTTGAAAATACTTTGTCTCCATCATCATGCATATTCCCGTCCCTTTTTGCGTAGCAGTACTTTAGCATCCTATCTAGCCCCACCGGCATAACCCTCATAAGAAGGTAGGGTCATGCACAATGCAAGTATCAACGAGGAAGTACGGTGGCAAACCATCAAAGCAGTTACCACCTCATCATGATTCCGTTGCAACAACAATATGGTGCTATATGACGTGCATAAAAAGGGTTTCATAGACATGGTCAAAGGGTTGCTTGCCTGCTTTAACAAAGTCTTCGAGGTCTTCAAATATCTCTGGTCCAACTTCGAGCATTTCGTCTACTTCGTCAACTATCGTCGAAAGCAACCATAATAAGCAACACAACAAGGCAGAAATAAAAGTGCTCTAAAAATATGGATTTGGACTTTTTTTGGGATACCCTTGGTCATACGAGAAATGAGCAAAGTGGTTTCATTGGGATTTGATCAATGGATATCTCTGAATATTTCAATATGATGGAATCAAGGGATTTGTTGATTTGCAAGAAGTGTACAGAAATGTTATTTTTCAAAATGACCAAAGGCACCCATTGAACAAAGCATGATTTTATAAGCATCTAGGAGTTGGTTTCACTAAATTTGGAGTTCAAATGAATTTCCTATGAATCTGCAAAGTTGGCGATATAGGGAGAAATGGACCATTATTTTATGTGGCACAGAAAGTATTGGGAAAAATGTTCATAAACTAGGATATTAACTTAGCTGCATTTGGGAGTTTGAACCATGGCAATTGGATCAAAAATGGGCTCTCTGTGATTTTCTAAAGGTTATCACATAAATGGAAAATGAGATTTCACAAAATTTTTGTGAAGGAAATGTTTCTAGAAAAATGTGCAAATTGCACCACGTGATAGATCATGAATTTAGGAACTACTATAAATTTGAATCATCAAATTTGGAGTTAATTTGAATTGTTTTTGGATCTTGCAAGTCTACAGAAAAAAAAAGGAAAGGGTTTTACCTAAATGGGCCAAATCTGGCGGCGGCGGCGCGTACCGGGCGGGGTTTAGCACCGAGGTGCAACAGGGCCGGCCCATCGGCTTAGCCGCACGTGTACAGGGTCCACGCCGGAGGCTTATTTGCCCAGTGCGTCTCCACTTAAACGGAGGGGCCCGCTGACGGGGTCACTGACCTGCGGGGTCCACCCGCAGTGTTGTCCCCCTCCTCCCGCCTGCGACAGAGGAGGCAGAGGCCTCATCGGCGAGAGATTTGTCGGCGGCCCCGACCACCTCTCACGGTGCTCGGCCCACCGGAGTGCTCAGGGGACCTGGACGCATCCATCCGTGGGTGGCACCGTTGCCGAGCAGTGCCGGGTCAGGCAGGGCGTCGTCCGCGGCGGACAAGGAGGACGGTGATGGCGGCACCGGCGCTACGGGGCATGGGTCTAGGGGAAGAAGAGGGGGAAAGTTTTGCCGTGGCCAGGGGGTTTCCGAGTGGAGGAAGGACGGGAGGAGGGGCCTTGCTCGTGGTAATTTGAGCGGAGGCCGGTGGCTCGGCTCCGACCATGGGGAGGCGATGGAGCAGCTCCGGGGAGGAGTGAGTGGTCCAGGAGATAGCTGGGGCTAAGAGAGGGTGGATGGAGATGAGGGGGAGGCCCGGGGAGATCCTCATATGGCAGGGCGTTGGTGCACGGTGGGCGCCGTCCACGGCCACGTCCAATGGAGTGCCAGCGGCCGAACTGGCACCCAGTGCCTTGTCCAGGGCATTTGTAGGCGTGGCCTAGGCCAAGGGAAAGGCAGATAGAGAGCAGGGAGGTACCAGAGGCTTCACGCGTGTGAGCTTGCCCATTGGAGCTCTCGAGCGGTCGGGGTGTGTGTGGAGGAGGCAGCAGGAGGAAGAGAGAGAAGGGGGACAGGGGCATGGCGTGTTGCGGACGTCGAGGATCATCGACTGGCGCACGGGGGAGGCTCAAGGTGGTCGGAAGCCTCGGGCAGGACGCAGCTACAGTGCGGGAGCACACTGTATTGCGCTCCAGAGCACCCATTTGGCATGCCACGGCATGCCCACGCGCTCTGGATGCATCCTGCCTTGTCTACTAGCTGCTGGTGCATATGGAGATGCCCTGGGGTAGCTTAGGTACTAAGGGAGAGGTAGGAAGTAAAAATAGAGGGAGGAAAGAGATGCTACCATGGCTGTCCAGAGAGGAATCTTGGAGTTTTTGCCCAACAATAATTGACAAATGGCCAGGGGAAAGTTACTGGAGGTAGGAGGTGACTAGGGTGAGCTCTGGTAAAATGTTGAGCCCATTTGGATTAGTGGAAGAGGTCAAAGTAGTTGTTTTAGTAAAAGGGCAGAAAGTGTTTGTTGTTGATTTGGGCAAGAACATGAACTCCTCTTGTCATAAGGCTTGACAGGGCCAAATGGCATGAGAAAAAAAGTGGTTCCACCAAGATTGAGTCCATTTGCGCAAAGTTGCCAATGCAACTTTTGTAAACCCTAAAAATCAAAAGAAATGGACTTCCCAAGATTTAGTCATGCAAATCTGTTCTCCTTGATGCACCAGTTTTTGTAGTGTCCTAATTTGAGGTTATGAACATGTCCACAAAAGTTGATATCAAAAGGAGAAAGTTTACAATGTAGAGTTGTTCAAATTTAGTTCTGGACAGGAGGGGTTTTGGGGCACTTTGATCAAGATAACATTCTCTCCAACTTGTGCCATTTGGTATAGATGCATTATTACACCATTTGAGCATGTGCACCAAGTGTGAGAGCATTTGGACATATTTGACAGTGCAAAGTTGTTCAAACTTGAAAAAGGACAGAGGTGGTTTTGAGAGGGTTTCATGGGGTTATACTGTTCTCCATGACATGAGACTTGTCAAGATCATCAAACATGTCATATGTGACATGCTAGAATTTTCTTGGACTTTTTGGAGAATATTTCCTTTCTAAATATTTCAAAAGCTTGAAATATCCAGAAAGGGTTTTGAGGGATTTGACCAATATTTTGAACATGACCATGTGTTGAAACTCTTATATACGGACAATATATGTCCACTGAGTTTCCCTAGGTTTTTCCCAAATATTTTTAAAGCATTAAAATAATTTTAACCTACTAAAGACCATTTCTGGACTTAAGAAAAAGCTTTTAAATAAAATAGAAAAATAACTTTTAAAATTATATTTTTGTGGTTTCTGGGTATCCTATATCTAATAGGAGTCAAATATATTTTTGGAAAGATTTTTACTGCCCTTAATTAGGTACTTGCAGTGCAAACCTCAATTCAGGGGTTTTTGGAAACTAATTTTAAAAATACTATTTGGCCAAATTATTTTTGTAAGAAATTATTTTTATGTCCTATACACATGGCATGATCATTGGTTCAAGAGTTTGGAGCAAGGAGATGAAGTATAGGAGTTAGAGGATTTATTTGATTTTTAGAGCACTTGCAAACAGCAGACAAAAACCAATCAAGGCAAGGTCCAAAACACTCAAAAGTTTTTGTCAAACCACATTTTATCATGATTTATCATCTTAAGTGTTGTACCATGAAAATCAGGGTGTGGCAGACCTACCCCCTTACAAGAATCTCGTCCCCGAGATTCCCAACCTAGGCGCGGAAAGGAGTATGGAAATTGGGTCTGGGTAGTCTTCACGTCCTCATACTGCTTCTGCTTCTGAGTGATGTTCCCTTGAACCTTGAGGTACTTGATGGCGTGGCTTCATGTATGATGTTCGGCTTGATCCAGGTCACTAATGGGTAGCTCGCGGTAGGTTAGATTGGGCTAGGGGTCGATGGCTCAGTGGTCAATGCCCTCATAGAGATCGGGCAAGTTAGGAAGTTGGAAACTCTTCCGTGGTTGTGATGCATGGAAAGCGTTGTGCACATCAAGTAACTCAGGTGGCAACTCCAGTTGGTAACTGTCTTCTCTTCGTCTCGTAGTGATCTCAGAGGGGGTTGTTAAATCTTGGAGTGATCTCGAAGGGGCCGATGAATCTTGGTGTGGGTCTCCTTGTCATGGAAATGCTTGGTTCCTTAGAGAGGAATGGCTTGCAGATACACATGGTCTTTGACGCGGATGTTTACTTCTTGATGATGGTGGTATTTCTTCCTCCTTGGCATGGCGGTCTTCAAATGTTCCTGGACTAGCTGAACGGCTCTTCTTCCGTCTTCGGGTGAACAAGTAGGTCACCAAATGATGATGACAACTATCTTGCCTAAGCACTCCATGAAGACTTTGCTCACGGGGTACATAAAGTAGGCTGGGGAATTAGTGGTGGTCTTGTTGAGTGTGGGCCAACGTGGTTCTAGATCTAGTGTCAAGGCCCTAAGGTCCCGATCCAACCATGTTGTAGCTTGGTAGGGCTTAAGGGTTTCAAGGATTCTAGTGTGCGAGTGAACATTTATCATCTTATCTTTAAGCACGGTTTCTGAGATGCTAATAGTCTATCTAGTCCTTTAAACAAATCACATCATATCACCGATAACATCATTTTGCATAGGTCAACTCCAATCATCACTCATGCGATTCATATCCTCATGGCTCCCGAGAGGAGGTCTAACAAAATCATATATGTCTACAATCCCCAAACTCATATGTATGTCTACCCCTAAAAATCCATGGGTATAACATATAAGCTGCTAAGCTTGAACGTGACAATCCAAGTGCTCAGACTATTCTTCCAAGGTCTAAGATAAAGCACCTCTATCCTAAGGAAACACGTCGTATGCCACTCCAGGATCCTGTTTCCTTCCTATGAATCAACCCCAACAGTCCATTAACTTCCATCACCAACTACCTAATCCATTAATTCTACAAATCCAATGCCCATGGTGTTCCATACGATCTTCTAATGTCTTATAATCCCCAAGTACTTGAAAGAGCTATATTTACTATAGTCAGTCCACCAATTCCCATCTTCGGGGTCAAGTAACTTTCAACCTCAAGCTTATATAGATCCCTAAATCAACTCTGACAATTAATCCAGCCTCTTAGTTTATTGTCCACCGAGAACATGGTATCGTGATCGAGATCATCAGTCTAAACTCAAATTACTCCGAACCATGTAGACTTACTCACCACCTATACTCCACTAGGATCACCTATTTAAATCCAAATGACATGTTTCCCTCAAGTTATTTACGTAATATCAACTATCTCGTATCAATATCATCTGATCAAGTCAAATCCTTGCACTTCCAGGAGTTTCGTCTTGCGATCATAATTGTCCTATAAATCCAATTTACTCAGGGGTAATGAAAGCTATGCTACTCTATAATCATGATCCCACCAAGTTCATCTACCAACATGGTAGCCTTATAATCCACCAAAGAGTCTCAGATAATTCCTCAAAGTCATTGATATAAACTCACCAAGTCATTTGTCCTCTGTTCCCATATCCTTAAATTGGTCTTCCCTATGGCATCGTCAATTTTGGTGCTATCTTAGGATGATAATGTGCTCGTTCACTATGTCCACTAGTTCCCTAATGAACCCAGTGTTGTGCAAGGTTTACAGAGGCTTAACTGGTTCCCTTGCAATTCTGCGGGTTAACCTCATGGTTAAGGATTCGTTCTAGGGTATATCGTGAAGTCTCGAAGTATCTAGGGATGGGTGTCTGATCTGGATGGGTAAACATAATTCTACGGGGTTGCACTTGGTCATGGAGATCGTAGCAGGAATCTTCATTGCTAGTTGGTTGCCGAGGCAGAATCCTTGGTGTAGCTATCTTGCTGGTCTTCAGCTGAGTAGAGAGAGATGAGAGGGAAAAGTAGTGTAGACGAGGGGGATGCCTAAAGGGGGTTCTATAGTCCAAGTGCAAACAAACGAGTGCCGAAGGGCCAAACGCAAACAATAAAATAAGGCAGGTGATATAGTCGCGTACTAGTTGCCTAGGGCAAAAGGGCGACTGATATCAAAACATAAACAATTAAAAGCAAGCAACACACAATCATGGTTCTATTCGAACCATCATACGGACTCGACTGCACATAGGGGGTACACGACTTATCCTACCCTAGGGGTTCTCAGACTCAGTAGTCGTGCCTTGTGCCTCGTTTAGTCTTCCGGGTTTTCCTCAGGTGTTGCTACGTCTCTTGTAGTTGTTCGATGAAATGATCCCGGTTGAGCTTGAAGAGTCTTCAATAACTTCTCGCCTGTTGGAGTGATGTGGTGAAGGTGGCTCCTTGTAGCTGGCATTGACTTTGTCTCCTCTTGTCTTCTTAATCATGACGATCCCTTTTTGTCTTCTAAGCTATCGATGGTACCAGGTAGGCAATCCTTTATGTAATGACACTAACAAGGCATAGTAGAAGTCCCATCTGCCGGATACACTGTTACCAGTATCGTCACCGAGAGTGGGAGATGAAGAGAACGGTTTTCCTGCTCACTATAGTGAGGCGGACCAAATGGCTAGGTTCTCATCCACCGATGGTTGCCGATGCAACAATGATAAGGATAGGGTTGCTCTACTAGCGATGTATATCATGATCTTGCATATCCCATGCCCTGATCATCATAGGCCAATATTGCATCATCCTGGGGCAAATTCAAAGGTGTAACCATCCGCTGGGTCTTCATGTCCTCATTCCTCGAGGGCGTACCTTCTGTTGGCATTGTCTTACTGTCGTGTTGCCAAACTTGTGTTCCAAAGATATGGGTAAACGTCTAGCAAGGCGTATTCCTTCTAGATTATCCATGGGGATTACAAGGAATCCAGTGGTCAGGGACATAAGGGTTCTAGTGACCAAAGGTTTTGAAGGGGAAGAGATTAATAAGGAAAGTATACCTTAGTTTTCGAAAAAAACTAAGAAGGGAAGAGAAGTACAGATAGTTTTGAAAACTAGTAGTAGTTTTGGAAATAGTTCTACCCTAACTAACAACCATGCTAACTAAGGCTTCCTATAGTCAGGATGGCTCTGATACCAGCTCTGTGGGGACCCCGACTCATAAGTCGTGATCACCGATTGCACGTGTACAGTGATCCCAGAGATCAATGCTCACTGAACACACAGAAGCTGAATAACATGAGTCTTACGTCCATACATACCGTCTTACATAAATTATGACCATTATGGTCAAGTCTTGAGTATAACTTTGCAGCGGAAATCTTCGTCGATAACTTGGACCCATGTCATCTGCCTTAACCCTACAGGCATTTTGACTGGGAAAGCGTCCTAGTTCGCATGTTCGTCGCCGAAGTATTCTTCATCATATCCTGTTCTTTCAAGCCTGGCCAAGAAAATAACTAGTGGCAAGCCAATGAGTACTTTGAATGTACTCGCAAGCAACCCATGTTTTGGTTCAAGATACAACAATGCATGATATAGGTAAAAAAATGTTTTTGCAGAAAGCTAGTTTTGAGTGCAATGACATGTTCAACAACTTGTAAGACATGCATCAGGAGAATTCAAGTAACCATGAGGACAGGTTGCAGATATCAACATAAATAGAGTGGGCATCAACCCAACTCAATCATGTCAAGTCCTTTGACTTGACCCAAGTAGATCTTCCCACTTATCCAAACACACACACACACTGGATTGTAAACATGTGGACATAGCCCAAGAGCAGTTACCCAACTGTCCTTGACCGTGGATACGGCTATTTGAATAGTTTTACACACTGCAGAGGTTGCACACTTTACCCACAAGATCTGGGGAACTTTCGTGTCATCCACGACCTGCAATACCTCAAGTACCCGGGGTAAGCACCCTATCACTATCTTTCCCTAGACGACACTAACAAGGAGTCCACTCGTTGTTCCATATCCTCGCGATGTACATCATACGAGACTCACTGGAGATCATAGCATCCGAGAGGGGACACAACGGTGTGTCCGGTGCCCTGTAAAAATAGTCATGGCCGCCCTACCTGGCACGACCGCGTCCCGAGAGAGATCACCAACTCTCCCCCATCACTAGTAATGCGGGCTCCAAGCTAGTATCGGCCTAGGTAATCAATAATGCCCTTTCCCATATAAGGGTAGAGTGGTTGCGCATGTAAGGTTGGAATAACGGTCGCAACTTAAACCAATCCGTTTTGAAAACAACACACACTTGCCTCGGTACACCACTTCGTCATCAAGTCGCTACCCAACTCATCATCTCCCTCGGGCATAAGTGGCACCCGATGGGGTTTTCTAAAAGTCTTTTGAAAATACTTTGTCTCCATCATCATGCATATTCCCGTCCCTTTTTGCGTAGCAGTACTTTAGCATCCTATCTAGCCCCACCGGCATAACCCTCATAAGAAGGTAGGGTCATGCACAATGCAAGTATCAACGAGGAAGTACGGTGGAAAACCATCAAAGCAGTTACCACCTCATCATGATTCCATTGCAAAAACAATATGGTGCTATATGACATGCATAAAAAGGGTTTCATAGACATGGTCAAAGGGCTGCTTGCCTGTTTTAACAAAGTCTTCGAGGTCTTCAAATATCTCTGGTCCAACTTCGAGCATTTCGTCTACTTCGTCAACTATCGTCGAAAGCAACCATAATAAGCAACACAATAAGGCAGAAAATAAAAGTGCTCTAAAAATATGGATTTGGACTTTTTTTGGGATACCCTTGGTCATACAAGAAATGACCAAAGTGGTTTCATTGGGATTTGATCAATGGATATCTCTGAACATTTCAATATGATGGAATCAAGGGATTTGTTGATTTGCAAGAAGTGTACAGAAATGTTATTTTTCAAAATGACCAAAGGCACCCATTGAACAAAGCATGGTTTTATAAGCATCTAGGAGTTGGTTTCACTGAATTTGGAGTTCAAATGAATTTCCTATGAATCTGCAAAGTTGGCTATATAGGGAGAAATGGACCATTATTTTATGTGGCACAGAAAGTATTGGGAAAAATGTTCATAAACTAGGATATTAACTTAGCTGCATTTGGGAGTTTGAAACATGGCTAAGGATGGCAATGGGTAGGGTATGGGGCGGGTAGAGCAATACCATACCCATACCCATGTAGTCAATGGGTACAAAATTCTACCCATACCCGTACCCGTGGGTATGATACTTTACCCGTACCCTTACCCGACGGGTACCCAAACCCATTGGGTACCCAATGGGTAGATCAATTAGTACACAAGTTATTCACAATTTTACATTCATCTATAGCACATTTGATAAAAAAAACAATTGATCTCAACTAAATAATAAATAGCCGAGTACATGAAAATTATCTCAATTTAAATTGACACTTAGTAAAAACTTAAACATAGGTCCATAGGCTCACAACAGAACTTTAACATAGGTACACTTGTGATTGAGAATCACGGGTAAGATTCACATGTCGGTATTAAATGGGTAGGGTAGGTATATCCATGGGTAAAAGGCTATACCCGTGCCCTACCCATGAATTAACGGGTAGGGTATAGGTACTAACCGTGGGTATAAAATTGTGCCCATACCCTGCCCATGCAGGTACGGTACCCGCGGGTACCCATACCCATGGGTAAAATTGCCATCCTTAACCATGGCACTTGGATCAAAAATGGGCTCTCTGTGATTTTCTAAAGGTTATCACAGAAATGGAAAATGAGATTTCACAAATATTTTGTGAAGGAAAAGTTTCTGAAAAAATGTGCAAATTGCACCACGTGATAGATCATGAATTTAGGAACTACTATAAATTTGTATCATCAAATTTGGAGTTAATTTGAATTGTTTATGGATTTTACAAGTCTATAGAAAAAGAAAAAGGAAAGGGATTTACCTAAATGGGCCAAATCCGGCGGTGGCGGCGCGCATCGGGCGGGGTTTAGCGCCAAGGCGCAACAGGGCCGGCCCATCGGCTCAGCCACACGCACGCAGGGTCCACGTCGGAGGCTTATTTGCCCAGTGCGTCTCCACTTAAACGAAGGGGCCCGCTGACGGGGTCACTGACCTGTGGGGTCTACCCGCAGGGTCGTCTCCCTCCTCCTGCCTGCGACAGAGGAGGCAGAGGCCTCGTCAGCGGGAGATTTGCCGGCGGCCCCGACCACCTCCCGTGGCGCTCGACCCACCGGACTGCTCAGGGGACCTGGACGCATCCATCCGTGGGTGGCACCGTTGCTGAGGAGTGCCGGGTCAGGCAGGGTGTCGTCTGCAGTGGATGAGGAGGACGGCGATGGCGGCACCGGCGCTGCGGGGCATGGATCTAGGGGAAGAAGAGGGGTTAAGTTTTGCCGTGGACAGGGGGTTTCCGAGTGGAGGAAGGAGGGGAGGAGGGGGCCTTGCTCGTGGTAATTTGAGCGGAGGCCGATGGCTCGGCTCCGGCCATGGGGAGGCGATGGAGCAGCTCTGGGGAGGAGTGAGTGGTCCAGGGGATAGCTGGAGCTAAGAAAGGGTGGATGGAGACGAGGGGGAGGCCAGGGGAGATCCTCATATGGCGGGGCGTTGGTGCACCGTGGGCGCCGTCCACGGCCACGTCCAATGTAGTGCCAGGGGCCGAACTGGCACCCAGTGCCTTGTCCAGGGCATTTGTAGGCATGGCCTAGGCCAAGGGAAAGGCAGAGGGAGAGCGGGGAGGTGCCAGAGGCTTGACGCGTGTGAGCTTGCCCATTGGAGCTCTCGGGCGGTCGGGGTGCGTGTGGAGGAGGCAGCAGGAGGAAGAGAGAGAAGGGGGACAGGGGCGTGGCGTGTTGCGGATGTCGAGGAGCATCGACTGGCGTGCCGGGGAGGCTCCAGGTGGTCGGAAGCCTCGGGCAGGATGCAGCTACAGTGCGGGAGCACATTGTAGCGCGCTCCAGAGCGCCCATTTGGCATGCCACGACATGCCCACGCACTCTGGATGCGTCCTGCCTTGTCTACTAGCTGCTGGTGCATATGGAGATGCCCTGGGGTATCTTAGGTACTAAGGGAGAGGTAGGAAATAAAAATAGAGGGAGGAAAGAGATGCTGCCATGGCTGTCCAGAGAGAAATCTTGGAGTTTTTGCCCAACAATAATTGACAAATGGCCAGGGGAAAGTTACTGGAGGTAGGAGGTGACTAGGGTGAGCTCTGGTAAAAAGTTGAGCCCATTTGGATTAGTGGAAGAGGTCAAAGTAGTTGTTTTAGTAAAAGGGCACAAAGTGTTTGTTGTTGATTTGGGCAAGAACATGAACTCCTCTTGTCATAAGGCTTGACAGGGCCAAATGGCATGAGAAAAAAGTGGTTCCACCAAGATTGAGTCCATTTGCGCAAAGTTGCCAATGCAACTTTTGTAAACCCTAGAAATCAATAGAAATGGACTTCCTAAGATTTAGTCATGCAAATCTGTTCTCCTTGATGCACCAGTTTTTGTAGTGTCATAATTTGAGGTTATGAACATGTCCACAAAAGTTGATATCAAAAGGAGAAAGTTTACAATGTAGAGTTGTTTAAAATTGGTTCTGGACAGGAAGGGTTTTGGGGCACTTTGATCAAGATAACATTCTCTCCAACTTGTGCCATTTGGTATAGATGCATTATTACACCATTTGAGCATGTGCACCAAGTGTGAGAGCATTTGGACATATTTGACAGTGCAAAGTTGTTCAAACTTTAAAAAGGACAGAGGTGGTTTTGAGAGGGTTTCATGGGGTTATACTGTTCTCCATGACATGAGACTTGTCAAGATCATCAAACATGTCATATGTGACATGCTAGAATTTTCTTGGAATTTTTGGAGAATATTTCCTTTGTAAATATTTCAAAAGCTTGAAATATCCAGAAAGGGTTTTGAGGGATTTGACCAATATTTTGAACATGACCATGTGTTGAAATTCTTATATATGGACAATATATGTCCACTGAGTTTCCCTAGGTTTTTCCCAAATATTTTTAAAGCACTAAAATAATTTTAACCTATTAAAGACCATTTCTGGACTTAAGAAAAAGTCTTTAAATAAAATAGGAAAATAACTTTTAAAATTATATTTTTGTGGTTTCTGGGTATCCTATATCTAATAGGAGTCAAATATATTTTTGGAAAGATTTTTACTGCCCTTAATTAAGTACTTGCAGTGCAAACCTCAATTTAGGGGGTTTTGGAAACTAATTTTTAAAAATACTATTTGGCCAAATTATTTTTGTAAGAAATTATTTTTATGTCCTATACACATGGCATGATCATTGGTTCAAGAGTTTGGAGCAAGGAGATGAAGTATAGGAGTTGGAGGATTTATTTGATTTTTAGAGCACTTGCAAACAGCAGACAAAAACCAATCAAGGCAAGGTCCAAAACACTCAAAAGTTTTTTTCAAACTACATTTTATCATGATTTATCATCTTAAGTTTTGTGCCATGAAAATCAGGGTGTGACACTCACGCATCCCGAGCACTACAAGGGGTCGGTCAGGCGCAAGGATAAGAAGTGGCGCAAGAGGGCAATGGAAGGAGCAATGCCCACCATGGCTTCACAGACGAAGGCGAAGACGGCAAGAAGGGTAATGGATTGAGGATCAAGGTGCATCATGTGGATCTGATAGTGGGAGAGCACCGCACTGAAAAAGGCGGAGAAAGGAGGAACCAGGCCAGCCCACAGGTCGTCGACGGAGAATCTAACCTCCATGAAAATCTTCTCGACGGAGGCATGGGACGCAGGCCAAACCATCGTCCTTCTGCACACATTGAAGCTGGAGGCAAGTGCGGGGCGGACCTTCTCCAAGGCCTCCAGGTTGAGCACCACCGACTGAACGACGGCGGGCTCGATTGCCGGAGGCGAACTGGATGAGGACACGGGCTTCTTCCCCTTCTCTTTGTTAGTTTGCACCATGGCGATGGAGGGGGCAGAGCTCAAGTCAGATTGGAAGCGGAAACAGAGGTTCGAGGAAGAAAGGGGAACAGGAAGCACGCGGGTGGCAAAGGTGAAATAACTGTGTAAAGCTTCTTGGCCTCCTAGCCAGGCGGATATTGGGGGAGCATGGGGAAGCGGCGACGCCCACGTCCCATCAACCGCCACGCGGCGACCAAGGCCGCAGGCTGTTGGGGCTCGCGACGCTCCACACTTGCCCTCTGGCTTCGCTGCTAAGCCAAGTCCGAGCGCACCTTGGGCCCGGGGGCTACTATCGGCGTTCTGGGAACGGGGGTCCCCAGACTTGCCTGCCTGCAGCGTGGCTCAAGCAATGGCCCAGTACGGCCCGTCTTCGTCAACCCAAGTTCAAGCCCCACGCGAGGGGCCAAGCCTCACGGGGCGGACGACACAAGGCTACCTCAGTGGCAGCCTCACCAGGCAGGCTCGCGAGGAGGCGGAGAGATCAAGGCAAGGAGTACCTCGCGAGGTGTTCGTGACGCAAGCCATGACGATCAAGACTAGGCGGGCGCCAGCCTGCGCAGTGTCCTTGTTTCCT
Organism: Triticum aestivum; assembly: GCF_018294505.1. Taxonomy (NCBI): domain Eukaryota; kingdom Viridiplantae; phylum Streptophyta; class Magnoliopsida; order Poales; family Poaceae; genus Triticum; species Triticum aestivum. Next base: position 485,765,298 of record NC_057795.1, read on the forward strand.
CTTTGGTGCAAAGGGGGCAAGCGCAGGCGCGGAGTACCGAGGCATCAGGCAAAGGTTTCCATATCGGTGCAACGAGACCAAGACCAGCAGAGCGGCAGGACGGAGATCACCGTGCAGCCCAAGGCGGCGTCATCACCAGTGCCTTTGGCAGTCGAAGACCAACTTTAGTCAGGATAGCTTGTACTAGCTGTCCCCCTTCAAAATGGCCATTGTTGGCTCCCTTCCCGCTCAATATTTTGGAAGAGGACCAGGGCCTCTATATAAAGAGATAGCCACCACAGTAGAAGAGAGAGGATCCCTTCCCTAAGAGAACACCGCACCAGCTCAAAAACACCCCTTGTGAGGCTGTTCTTCCTCTATACTGTTCATCATCAGCCCCAGAGGCAACCCACCACACCACACACTGGATTAGGGTATTACAGCACAACGATGGCCCGAACCAGTATAAACCTCGTGTCCCTTGTGTTTTTCATCATGCTAGCTTAGAATCGCGGCGAGGTTTTGGGGCGCAGATTGGTAGGGAGAAGATCTTCGTGTGCACCCCAGAGTTCAAACCTTAAGGGTTTTGCCGGAACCCGATATCCAACATGCTCTATCAGGATACAGTGTGCAAAATGGGTATGGATCCCTCAAGGATCAAGCCCACAAAAACCACCTTTAAAGGTGTCATACCAGGTGTAGAGTCCCGTTGTACGGGCTCAATCACACTGGAGGTGGTCTTTGGATCCCCGGACAATTTCCAAAGCAAAGAGTTGATCTTCGACATCGTCTCTTTCCGCAGTGGTTATCACGCACTGCTCAGACGAATCGCATTCGCTCAATTCAATGTGGTTCGTCCACGCGGTGTCATAACAGTCAATGGAAACACATAACGTTCCCTCCGTACCGAGGAGCACACCACTGCCCTCGCAGCAGAATCACAAAGCGGCCTTTTCAGGTAGAACCTTAATTTGGTGGCCAAGCTCCTGAACACTGTCAAACGAGTCCGAACTACTCTGCAGCAGGACAATCCAGCTCGTCAAGAACTTGACTAGCAATTCGGCCTCCGTCCCAGTCCTGACCAAACGGCGGCATTCGTACCGCGCGTACATAATTATGCACTCAAAATACCATGGGCATAGACGGAGCCACAGCTAAGTCGTGGTCCATAATACGGCTCAACCTCTCCTGGACCCACATGCTTTCACCTTTTTCTTTTTCTTTTCAGGTTTCTTTTTTCCAGGCCTTTCCTGGTGGCCTGATTGTCGAACCTATCAAGGGACGGATACACCAAGACGGCAAGAAGCATTGACGTATAAGGGCATTCCCAGGTGGTCTCTTTAAACGGTTGTTATGCCTGTTTTAAGGACCCGCACGCAGCTCTCCCTTGGTCGTGGCATGTTAAATAGCCCTGTTGCTTATCGCACTACTTGTACAAATACGCTTTGATGTATTAATCAAACTACAATGGAAAATAGTTTGCAGCCCAATTCCCGCGGCATTAGCCTATTATTTCATTTTTCCTTTTTTTGATATTTTTATCAAATTGCCCCATACACTCTGGTGTGCATTAATTCGCCTGGGGCTTCATTACGCCCCATAATACGGCAACAAAGTCCGAACACTTTTTTACATTATAGTTTGGCACCCCAAACTTTAGCATTATATGCATCGGCTCCGAATCATGTCTTTGGTCAATAGTTATGTTACCCGGCTCCTGTGCTTACTACCTTACGTTCCGCTATATCGGCTAGGGTAGTAAAGGGAGAACTACTACGATTGTGTCCTGGTTCATCCGGATGAGCACCTCACTAGAGAAAGCCAAAAACTGACTATCATGATGCGGCGTGAGCCAATCAGCTGTTCGAGAGGTTACAAATCTTTTGTGCTTTTTTTTTGCATTATGCGATGAATCGGGTTTTATCCAATCAGGTGTTTACAACACCTCAAGTTCGGACTCACGAACACTAGGGGTTGCGCCTAAATTTTTATTGTCAAACTCCTATGGCTAAGTGAGGGTTATAAAGCCACATAGTCTGATTGCCTGGTTCGTTGCGCCAAACACCTCCTTTAAGGACCAAAACTTTGGGATAAAGAGTGTTTAGATTCATCCCGAACACCCCCATACTGCCTACATGGGGGCTGAAGCCAACGACTGGCCAACTCTCAGATTTAACAAAACGGCCGCACATGAGGTAAAATTTTAAATAACAAGCATTATATTACATAACGACTCTGTTTCATAATACAGGAAGGGACAATATGAATGACTTCATTCAAAGATAACGTCTTTTGAACACTGCCCTGCCACAATGCGGGATCCCTCCAAGACATTGTCAAAATATAGTCCGGGCGTGCGGTGCTCCTTGCCCGCGGGTGGTCCCTCGGTCACAAGCTTCACGGCGTCCATCTTCACCCAATGCATCTTGACTCATGCGAAGGCCATTCGCGCGCCTTTGATGCAGACCGACCGCTTGATGGCATCAAGCCGAGGGTAGGCGTTGACCAGCCACTTCACGAGCCCGAAGTAACTGTTGGGTATGGCTTCGGCAGGCCATAGCCAGATTATTAAATCCTTCATGGCTAGTTCGGCCACCCTATGCAGTTCGACCAGCTGTTTTAGCTGATCGCTAAAGGGCATCGGATGTTCTGGCGCAAGGCATTGTGACCAAAAAAGCTTCTCCGTGGAGCTCCCCTCTTCGGCTCAGAAGAACTCCGCAGCGTTTTAAATGATGTACGGCAGATCCGCAAACGCCCCTGGAGAACTCCAAATCCGGGTCAGTAAGCGGAACCTTTTCTTCACATATTTGCTTTGCATAATAAAGGCCTTACCCGCCGCGATTTTTCTGGCCTCCTGGACTTCCTGGAGGGCACCCTAGGCTTCAACCCGGGCATCATGTGCGCTTTGGTGGGCCTTGGAAAGTTCAGAGTCTTGAACCGCAAGGTTGCGCTTCAAGAACTCACATTTCTTCACGGTGTCCCGGAGCTCCTGCTGGACCTTACTGACCCTGGCCTCATGCTTTTCATGGGAGGCTTGTTCCTTAGCCGCTCTCTCCTCGGCCTCGGCCAGTGCCTTCTTGAGGGTCTCCACCTCGGTCGCCACTCCTAATAAATATCATGGCACTTTAGTCAGCACAAATCATTCATCCTTCCTGAAAATAGACAAGGTTATTGCATACCTTGATTGTCTTCCAGCTGTTTTTTCACGCGGCCGAGCTCTTCCTCAGCCCGCTTTAGACTCTGCTTCAGTTCGGAAACCTCAGTAGTATGAGAGGTAGCAGCTAGTAATGACGCATTCTTGTTCACATTGACTCATCAGGTTAGTCTCCTATGAAACTTGTTTGATCCTTTGTCTGGCTTTTCTTTTCGAACACCAGATAGTGTCTCAGGGGCTACTGTCTATACTGTGACATTCTTTTTACATAATTGTGTTGCTTACCTCAAAGCCTGTTAGAAGGCTTGTGCAGGCTTCGGTCAGTCCGCTCTTCGCAGACTAGATCCTCTGAACCACCATACCCATAAGGGTACAATGTTCCTCGACAATTGAAGTGCCACGCAGTGCTTCTAGCAAAGTATCTGGTGCCTCTGGATGGGCAGAGGTCACCGGTGGAATAGGCGCACCTCCTTCTTTTGAAAGAGGCTGCTTGCCTGATTCCGGAGCTGTATGGGTCTCCGGAATTGTGTTCGGCTGGGGGCCGAACTGGACATGGCTCTGATACGTCTCCAACGTATCTATAATTTTTGATTGTTCCATGCTATTTTATTATCCGTTTTGAATGATTATGGGCTTTATTATACACTTTTATATTACTTTTGGGACTAACCTATTAACTGAAGGCCCAGCCCATATGGTTGTTTTATTGCTTGTTTCAGTATTTCGAGGAAAAGGAATATCAAACGGAGTCCAAACGGAATGAAACCTTCGGCAGCGTTATTTTTGGGAAGAATAGGATCTTGGAGACTTGGAGTGCACGTCAGAAGATCCTCGAGGAGGCCAGGAGATAGGGGGCACCCCCCCCCTACTGGGTGCGCCCCCTGTCTCATGGACACCTCAAGCACCCCATGACCGACTTCTTTCGCCTATATAAGCCTACGTACCCTAAAACCATCAGATATCAATATAGATCAGGAGTTCCACCGCCGCAAGCCTCTGTAGCCACCAAAAACCTCTCGGGAGCCTGTTCTGCACCCTACCGGAGGGGGAACCCATCACCGGTGGCCATCTTCATCATCCCGGCGCTCTCCATGAAGAGGAGGGAGTAGTTCACCCTCGGGGCTGAGGGTATGTACCAGTAGCTATGTGTTTGATCTCTCTCTCTCGTGTTCTCTCTCGTGTTCCCTCTAAGGCACGATCTTGATGTATCCCGAGCTTTGCTATTATAGTTGGATCTTATGATGTTTCTCCCCCTCTACTCTCTTGTAATGGATTGAGTTTTCCCCTTTGAAGTTATCTTATCGGATTGAGTCTTTATTTGAGAACACTTGATGTATGTCTTGCCGTGTTTATCTGTGGTGACAATGGGATATCACGTGCGACTTGATGTATGTTTTGTTGACCAACTTGCGGGTTCCGCCCATGAACCTATGCATAGGGGTTGGCACACGTTTTCTTGATTCTCCGGTAGAAACTTTGGGGCACTCTTTGAAGTACTTTGTGTTGGTTGGATGAATCTGAGATTGTGTGATGCATATCGTATAATCATGCCCATGGATACTTGAGGTGACAATGGAGTATCTAGGTGACATTAGGGTTTTGGTTGATTTGTGTCTTAAGGTGTTATTCTAGTGCGAACTCTTGCATAGATTGATCTGAAAGAATAACTTTGAGGTGCTTTCGTACCCTACCATAATCTCTATGTTTGTTCTCCGCTATTAGTGGCTTTGGAGTGACTCTTTGTTGCATGTTGAGGGATTGTTATATGATCTATCTATGTTATTATTGTTGAGAGAACTTGCACTGGTGAAAGTCTGAACCCTATGCCTTGTTTCCTATCATTGGAATACCGTTTGTGCTCACTTTTATCATTAGTTACCTTGCTGTTTTTATATTTTCAGATTACAAAAACCTTTATCTACTATCCATATTGCACTTGTATCACCATCTCTTCGCCGAACTAGTGCACCTATACAATTTACCATTGTATTGGGTGTGTTGGGGACACAAGAGACTCTTTGTTATTTGGTTGCAGGGTTGCTTGAGAGAGACCATCTTCATCCTACGCCTCCCACGGATTGATAATCCTTAGGTCATCCACTTGAGAGAAATTTGCTACTGTCCTACAAACCTGTGCACTTGCAGACCCAACAATGTCTACAAGAAGAAGGTTGTGTAGTAGACATCAAGCTCTTTTCTGGCGCCTTTGCCGGGGAGGCTAGGAAAGGGCACTCACTCACACCGCGTCAACTAAGCTCTTTTCTAGCGCCGTTGCCGGGGAGGTGAGTGCTTGAAGGTATATCTTTAGATCTTGCAGTCGAATCTTTTTGTTTCTTGTTTTATCACTAGTTTAGTTTATAAAAGAAAACTACAAAAAATGGAGTTAAGTTTATCTCATACGCTTCGTCTTTTTAATATCTTTCGTGAGTGTGATGAAAAGGAAAATTGTGCTCAAGTGCTAGAAGAAGAAGTCTATAAAATGTTTGGCATAAAATATTTGAATGATGAGCATGATTGCAATGTTGTTAGTATGAATTCCTTGAATATCCATGATGCTAATGATATGCAAAGCCACAAGCTTGGGGAAGCTATGTTTGATGAAGATGATATTTTTTGTCCCCCAAGTTTTGATGAGCAAATTTGTTATGATGAAAGCATGCCTCCTATTTATGATGATTATATTGATGAAAGTGGGTTTGGAAGAGTGTCAACTTTAGGAAGTAGTGATCCCACTATTTTGGAGGATGTTGAATCTTATTGTGATGAATATGAAATTGGATTTGGAAGAGTGTCAACTTTATTTAGTGATGATTCCACTATTTCGGAAGAGGTTCCAATTGATTATGAGAACAAAGTTGATATCTATGATGATTATTGTGATGACTTGTATGCTATTAGGAATAATGATAACCATGAAACTTGTCATCATGATTTTAGTTTTCAATTGGATTATGCCTCACATGATAATTATTTTGTTGAGTTTGCTCCCACTACTATTCATGAGAAGAATTTTGCTTATGTGGAGAGTAGTAAATTTTCTATGCTTGTAGATCATGAAAAGAATGCTTTAGGTGCTGGTTATATTGTTGAATTCATTCATGATGCTACTGAAAATTAGTATGAGGGAGGAACGTATGCTTGTAGGAATGGAAATAATATCATGTTTCCTCTCTATGTGTTGAAAATCTTGAAGCTACACTTGTGTTACCATCCTATGCTAGTTGATTATTGTTCACATAAGTTGTTTGCTCACAAAATACCTATGCATAGGAAGTGGGTTAGGCTTAAATGTGCAAGTCATATTCTTCATGATGCTCCCATTATGTTTCAATTCTTATCTTTTATGTGAGCATCATTGCCATCATCATGCCTAGCTAAAAAGGCATTAAAGAAAAGCGCTTGTTGGGAGACAACCAAATATTTATAATTACTGTTTTTGTGTGTCCACATGATTATTCTACTGTAGTAATCATGTTTTCTAGCTTTTGTTTCAATAAAGTGCCAAGTAGAACCTTTGGGAAGACTTGGGTGAAGTCTATATGATCTTGCTGTAAAAAACAGAAACTTTTGCGCTCACGAGATTAGATGCCATTTTTTACTGGAGAGTGATTTTATGTGGATTCTTTTTGAAGATGATTTATAGACAAATTCCTCAGGTCCAGCAATTTATTTCAGAATATTTTGAGTTCCAGAAGTATACGTTTGATACAGATTACTACAGACTATTCTGTTTTTGACAGATTCTGTTTTCTATGTGTTGTTTGCTTATTTTGATGAATCTATGAGTAGTATCGGAGGGTATGAACCATAGATAAGTTGGAATACAGTAGATATTACACCATTATGAATTTATAATTAGTTCATTACAGTACCTAAGTGGTGGTTTTATTTTCTTATACTAACGGAGCTTACGAGTTTTGTTTTGAGTTTTGTGTGGTTGAAGTTTTCAAGTTTTGGGTAAAGATTCGATGGACTATAGAATAAGGAGTGGAAAAAGCCTAAGCTTGGGGATGCCCAAGGAAAACCAAGGTAATATCCAAGGACAACCAAGAGCCTAATCTTGGGGATGCCCCGGAAGGCATCCCCTCTTTCGTCTTCGTTCATCGGTAACTTTACTTGGAGCTATATTTTTATTCATCACATGATATGTGTTTTTCTTGGAGCGTCATTTTCATTTGTTAGTTTTTTCTTTCTGTTATTTAGATTAACGTTTTGCATCTTTATTTTCAATAAAAATGTCAAGGATAGCCTTTGCCATGCTTATTTTGCTAGTATGCATGTTGCTGTTTGAAAACAGAAAGTTTACCGCTGTTACAAAAATTCCCTAGAAAAGTCAGAGAACGATATAATGTTGAATCTTTTTGCATATTAAGATCTGATAAATTTATTACAGTGGGAATTTTCTCTCATATTTTTTGGAGTTAGGGAAGTATTGATACTCTTGCATTCTTTACAGACTGTACTGTTTTGGCAGATTGCTGTTATGGTTGCATTGTTTGCATATGTTTGCTTGTTTAATGATTCTATTTGAGGATAGGAGTATTAAATATGCAGAGGCATTTAGTATGCAATGTTGAATAATAATTTTAGTGATTTGTTACAGTAGAAAATGATAAGGTTTTGCATTGGTTTATACTAACCTATCTCACGAGTTCTAGTTGAGTTTGTTGTGGATGAAGCTTTTGATAAAAAGAGAAACCATGGTATGAGAGGAATTAAAGAGACACAAAAGTTCAAGCTTCGGGATGCCCCGTTAGGCATCCCACCTTTCTTCTTCAACAACTATCGGTTAGTATCGGTTGAACCTAAGTTTTTGCTTCTTCACTTGAGTTGTGCTATCCTTGCAATGTCATTTTATTTTGTTTTGCTTGCTATTTAAATACAATACCAAGATCTGAAATTATTATCTGAGAGAGAGTATTCTTATAGTTTCATAATTATTTAGCTACTCATTGATCTTGACTTATATCTTGTTGGAGTAGTTTCTCGTTTGCTCTAGTACTTCACTTATATCTTTTAGAGCACGGATGTGGTTTTATTTTGTAGAAATTAATGAACTCTCATGCTTCACTTATATTATTTTGAGAGTCTTAAACAGCATGGTAATTTGAATGAAAACTATCATAGGAAGTGAATTGGGTGCTATGATCAATTTGATACTTGATAATTGTTTTGAGATATGGAGGTAGTGATATTAAAGTCATGCTAGTTGGGTGATTATGAATTTAAAGAATGCTTGTGTTGAAGTTAGCAAGTCCCGTAGCATGCATGTATGGTTAAAGTTGTGTAACAAATTTGAAACATGAAGTGTACCTGGCTTGTGCATCCTTATGAGTGGCGGTCAAGGACGAGCGATGCTCTTTTCCTACCAATCTATCCCCCTAGGAGCATCCGCGTAGTGCTTAGTTTTCGATGACTTCTAAATTTTTGCAATAAGTATATGAGTTCTTTTGACTAATGTTGAGTCCATCGATTATACGCACTTTTACCTTTCCATCATTGCTAGCCTCTTCGGTACCGTGCATTGCCCTTTCTCACCTTGAGAGTTAGTGCAAACTTCGCCGGTGCATCCAAACCCCGTGATACAATACACTCTATCACACATAAGCCTCATTATATCTTCCTCAAAACAGCCACCATACCTACCTATTTATGGCATTTCCATAGCCATTCCGAGATATATTGCCATGCAACTTTCCACCATTCCGTTCATCATCTTCATGACATACTTTACTTTTGTCATATTGCCATTGCATGATCATGTAGTTGACATCGTATTTGTGGCAAAGCCACCATGCATTATTTTTCATACATGTCACTCTTGATTCATTGCACCATCCCGGTACAACGCCGGAGGCATTCATATAGAGTCATATCTTGTTCTAGTTTCGAGTTGTAATTCATGTGTTGTAATCAATGGAAGTGTGATGATCATCATTATTATAGCATTGCCCAAAAAGAAAAGAAAAAAAAAGAAAGGCCAAAAAAAGGCCAAAGAAAAAAAGAAGAAAAAAAGGGCAATGCTAGTATCTATTTTTCCACACTTGTGCTTCAAAGTAGCACCTTGTTCTTCATGTAGTGAGTCTCATATATTGTGCTTCAAAGTAGCACCATGTTTTTCATATAGTGAGTCTCATGTGTTATCACTTTCATGTACTAGTGGGAATTTTTCATTATAGAACTTGGCTTGTATATTCCTACAAGTTTTCGTGAGCAAGCAAGTTGGATGCACACCCACTAGTTTTCTTTTGTTGAGCATTCATTCATAGCTCTAGTGCATCCGTTGCATGGCAATCCCTACTCCTCATGTTGACATCAATTGATGGACATCTCCATAGCCCGTTGATTATCCTCGTCAATGTGAGACTTTCTCTTTTTTTGTCTTCTCCACACAATCCCCATCATCATATTCTATTCCACCCATAGTGCTATATCCATGGCTCATGCACATGTATTGCGTGAAGGTTGAAAAAGTTTGAGATTATTTAAGTATGAAACAATTGCTTAGCTTTTCATCGGGGGTATAGAAGTTGGGAACATCTTTGTGTGACAAAAATGAAGCATAGCCTAACTATATGATTTTGTAGGGATGAACTTTCTTTTGCCATGTTATTTTGAGAAGACATGATTGCTTTGATTAGTATGCTTGAAGTATTACTATTTCTTTTATCAATATGAACTTTTATCTTGAATCATTTGGATCTGAACATTCATGCCACAATAAAGAGAAATACTTTGAGAATCATGCTAGGTAGAATTCCACATCAAAAAAATTGTTTTTACCATTTACCTACTCGACGACGAGCAGGAATTAAGCTTGGGGATGCTTGATACGTCTCCAACGTATCTATAATTTTTTATTGTTCCATGCTATTTTATTATCTGTTTTGAATGATTATGGGCTTTATTATACACTTTTATATTACTTTTGGGACTAACCTATTAACCGGAGGCCCAGCCCATATTGCTGTTTTATTGCCTGTTTCAGTATTTCGAGGAAAAGGAATATCAAATAGAGTCCAAACGGAATGAAACCTTCGGCAGTGTTATTTTTGGGAAGAATAGGATCCTAGAGACTTGGAGTGCATGTTAGAAGATCCTCGAGGAGGCCAGGAGATAGGGGGCGCCCCCCTACTGGGCGCGCCCCCTGTCTCATGGACCCCTCGAGCACCCCCCCCCCCCCGACCGACTTCTTTCACCTATATAAGCCTATGTACCCTAAAACCTTCAGATATCAAGATAGATCGGGAGTTCCGCCACCGCAAGCCTCTATAGCCACCAAAAACCTCTCGGGGGCCCGTTTTGGCACCTTGCTGGAGGTGGAACCCATCACCGGTGGCCATCTTCATCATCCCGGCGCTCTCCATGACGAGGAGGGAGTAGTTCACCCTCGGGGCTGAGGGTATGTACCAGTAGCTATGTGTTTGATCTCTCTCTCTCGTGTTCTCTCTCGTGTTCCCTCTAAGGCACGATCTTGATGTATCCCGAGCTTTGCTATTATAGTTGGATCTTATGATGTTTCTCCCCCTCTACTCTCTTGTAATGGATTGAGTTTTCCCCTTTGAAGTTATCTTATCGGATTAAGTCTTTATTTGAGAACACTTGATGTATGTCTTGTCGTGTTTATCTGTGGTGACAATGGGATATCACGTGCCACTTGATGTATGTTTTGGTGACCAACTTGCGGGTTCCGCCCATGAACCTATGCATAGGGGTTGGCACACGTTTTCTTGATTCTCCGGTAGAAACTTTGGGGCACTCTTTGAAGTAATTTGTGTTGGTTGGATGAATCTAAGATTGTGTCATGCATATCGTATAATCATGCCCACGGATACTTGAGGTGAAAATGGAGTATCTAGGTGACATTAGGGTTTTGGTTGATTTGTGTCTTAAGGTGTTATTCTAGTATGAACTCTTGCATAGATTGATCCGAAAGTTCTTTGAGGTGGTTTCATACCCTACCACAATCTCTATGTTTGTTCTCCGCTATTAGTGGCTTTGGAGTGACTCTTTGTTGCATGTTGAGGGATTTTTATATGATCTATCTATGTTATTATTGTTGAGAGAACTTGCACTAGTGAAAGTATGAACCCTATGCCTTGTTTCCTATCATTGCAATACTGTTTGTGCTCACTTTTATCATTAGTTACCTTGCTGTTTTTATATTTTCAGATTACCAAAACCTTTATCTACTATCCATATTGCACTTGTATCATCATCTCTTTGCCAAACTAGTGCACCTACAATTTACCATTGTATTGGGTGTGTTGGGGACACAAGAGACTCTTTGTTATTTGGTTGCAGGGTTGCTTGAGAGAGACCATCTTCATCCTATGCCTCCCACGGATTGATAAACCTTAGGTCATCCACTTGAGGGAAATTTGCTACTTTCCTACAAACCTGTGCACTTGCAGGCCCAAAACGTGTACAAGAAGAAGGTTGTGTAGTAGACATCAGGCTCCCATCGCCAGTATCCATGGGGATTTTCTCCCCCATGTGTCCGGTGGCCAAGGTTTCACCCTCTAGCTCTGCCTTAGGGGCCTCCTGTGTCTCTCCTTAGCCTGGGGTCCTTCAGGACAACACCTCGGGACCAGCCATGGCCTTGGGAGAGGAGGCCGCTGGAAGGGACCCGCTATCCATCGCCTCCGGGTCCAGCGAATCTCCCGAAGATGAGGACCGCTTGAGGTCGGACCGAGCTGGACTGCAAATGCATGATTCAACATGTTAATACTATGAAGTAGAGAGGCCGGATATATGAACGTGTCCGGGTACTCACGATTTGGCCAGGGGCTTGTCCCTAGGGTGCCATTCCGAGCTGTTGTCGGTGGCCGCTGTGGAGTCGTCCGGGAATGAAGCTTTTCCCTTCTTGGACGCTTCGGCCTCCAGTCATGTGGAGGTTGTCCTTTTCTTTCTCCCCCCAGGGGTGTGGCTTTCTTCTTCTACCTCTTCTTCCTCGTCGTCCTCGGCGGCGGAGGAAGGAGTCTCGGCGTCTTTAGACGTCACGTCCGAAGTGCCCTTATTATGGAGGCCACCTCTAGTCCCCTTGGCCTTCTTCTCTGATGCTTGATAGGCCGCCGGAACCAGCATCTTCGTTAGAAGTGGAATTTCTGGGTCTTCGGGCAGTGGAGCCGGACAGTGAATCCGCTCCGCCTTCTTTGTCCAGCCCTGAGAGAATCAGTAGGGAGGCTTAGGCGTCTTCCTCGAGTATGGAAGTAAAGGATACACCTTGAAAACATGAAAAAACTTACCGGGCTAGCGGGATGGGCCAAGTCATGCCCACGGTCCTCGGCCATGTCCAGCCACGTCTCGCTGGACTTGAAAAGCACCTTCCAGATGTCTTCATGCGTAGTGCCAAAGAACTGCAGCAAGGTCTGGTGCTTGGCCGGATCGTACTCCCACAAATGGCATGTCGGCTTTGGCACGGAAGGATCCGGCGAATAAGCATCGCCTAGATCACATTGACGAGCTTGATGTTCTTGTCCATCATGCTCCTGATGCGCATCTGAAGCATTGTCAGCTCGTCCGGTGAATACCAGTCCAGGCCCTTCTCTGGCCAGGAGGTGAGCCGCATCGGGGCTCCAGACCGGAATTCGGGAGTCGCGGCCCAGGTGGTGCCGCGCGGCTCTGTGATATGGAACCATGATTTCTGCCACCCTTTGACGGTCTCCATGAAGGAGCCTTCGGGCCAAGTGACGTTGGGCATCTTGCTCACCATGGAGCTTCCGCACTCTGCGTGTTGGCCACTCACCACCTTTGGCTTCACACTGAAGATCTTTAGCCACAATCCGAAGTGGGGTGGGATGCAGAGAAAGGCCTCGCACACGACAATGAATGATGAGATATTGAGGAAAGAATTTGGGGCTAGATCATGGAAATCTAGCCCGTAGTAGAACATGAGTCCATGGACGAATGGGTGGATAGGAAATCCCAGCCCGCGGACGAAGTGGGGGATGAATACTACCCTCTCATGGGGCTCTGGGGTGGGGATGATCTGTCCCTGGGCCGGAAGCCGGTGGGCGATTTCCTTGGCCAAGTACCCAGCATCCCAGAGCTTCGTAATGTCCTTCTCCTTGACGGAGGAGACCATCCACTTGCCCTGCGCTCCAGATCCGGACATGGTTGGAGTGCTTTCTTGGGGCGGAAAAGATGAGAACTTGGGCGCTGGAGCTCGAGAATGGGGAGGAAGAGAGAGAGAGAGAGAGAAGGCATGGGAGAAAAGGGGCAAATCCTTATCTCCTTATAAAGGCAGCGAATATCAAGCGCCTCCCCACTCGCCTTAAAACTCGCCTATTCCCCAAGGGTCGTGCAGACGGCACGGTCGGGTTACCCACGCCCGTATTGATGAGAATCCCGCAATAAGGGGACACGATCTCTACTTTGACAAGACGTGCCAATGAAACCGCATCTCGAAATATGGAGAGGCAAGCTAAAAAATGGTTCGAATAATGGTCGGGCGGCGACATGACGTCACACTACAAAAAGTTGTCAGCGGACTAGACTCATGAAATACTATGCTTTCTGCGGTTGTGTGTGTTATTTGTTTTGCAGAGCCGGACATGTTTTCTGTATTCGAAGGATGCTTTAGAGTATTCGGAGGAGGAACCCGCCTTGCAATGCCGAAGACAATCTGCGCGCCGGACACCTCGTCATTGAAGCAAGGTTTAGGGGCTACTGAGGGAGTCCTGGTTTAAGGGGTCCTCGGTCGTCCCCGGACTGATGAGCTTTGAAGATACAAGACAGAAGACTTCGTCTCGTGTCCGTATGCGACTCTCCTTGGCGTGGAAGGCAATCTTGGCATTCAGATATCTAGATTCCTTTCTCTATAACCGACTTTGTACAACCCTAGTCCCCTCCGATGTCTATATAAAATGGAGGGTTTAGTCCATAGAGGCAATCATAATCATAATCATATAGGCTAGGTTTCTAGGGTTTTAGCCATTATGATCTCGTGGTAGATCAACTCTTGTAATACTCATATTCATCAAGATCAATCAAGCAGGAAGTCGGGTATTACCTCCATAGAGAGGGCCCGAACCTGGGTAAACATCGTGTCCCCCGCCTCCTGTTACCATCAACCTTAGACGCACAGTTCGGGACCCCCTACCCGAGATACGCTGGTTTTGACACCGGCACCTACCTATTATGGCATTTCCATAGCCATTCTGAGATATATTGCCATGCAACTTTCCACTGTTCTGTTTATTATGAAACGCTTCATCATTGTCATATTGCTTTGCATGATCATGTATTTGACATCGTATTTGTGGCAAAGCCACCATTCATAATTCTTCCATATATGTCACTCTTGATTCATTGCACATCCCGGTACACCGCCAGAGGCATTCACATAGAGTCATATTTTGTTCTAAGCATTGAGTTGTAATTCTTGAGTTTTAAGTAAACAAAAGTGTGATGATCTTCATTATTAGAGCACTGTCCCATGTGAGGAAAGGATGATGGAGACTATGATTCCCCCACAAGTTGGGATGAGACTTCGGACGAAAAAAGGCCATAAAAAAGAGAAGGCCCAAATAAAAAATTGATGAGAGAAAAAGAGAGAAGGGGCAATGTTACTATCCTTTTTTCCACACTTGTGCTTCAAAGTAGCACCATGATCTTCATGATAGAGAGTCTCTTATTTTGTCACTTTCATATACTAGTGGGAATTTTCATTATAGAACTTGGCTTGTATATTCCAATGATGGGCTTCCTCAAAATGCCCTAGGTCTTCGTGAGCAAGCAAGTTGGATGCACACCCACTTAGTTTCTTTTTGAGCTTTCATACACTTATAGCTCTAGTGCATCCGTTGCATGGCAATCCCTACTCACTCACATTGATATCTATTGATGGGCATCTTCATAGCCCATTGATACTGAAGGAAATATGCCCTAGAGGCAATAATAAAGTTATTATTTATTTCCTTATATCATGATAAATGTTTATTATTCATGCTAGAATTGTATTAACAGGAAACTTAGTACATGTGTGAATACATAGACAAAACATAGTGTCCCTAGTATGCCTCTACTAGACTAGCTCGTTAATCAAAGATGGTTATGTTTCCTAACCATAGACATGTGTTGTCATTTGATGAACGGGATCACATCATTAGGATAATGATGTGATGGACAAGACCCATCTGTTAGCTTAGCATTATGATCGTTACAGTTTCATTGCTACTGCTTTCTTCATGACTTATACATGTTCCTCAGACTATGAGATTATGCAACTTCCGAATACCGAAGGAACACCTTGTGTGCTATCAAATGTCACAACATAAATGGGTGACCATAAAAATGCTCTATAGGTGTCTCCGAAGGTGTTTGTTGGGTTGGCATAGATCAAGATTAGGATTTGTCACTCCGTTTATCGGAGAAGTATCTCTAGGCCCTCTCGGTAATGCTCATCAGTATAATCCTTACAAGCAATGTGACTAATGATTTAGTTGCAGGATGAAGCATTAGGAACGAGTAAATAGACTTGCCGGTAACAAGATTGAACTAGGTATGATGATACCGATCGAATCTCGAGCAAGTAACATACCGATGACAAAGGGAACAATGTATGTTGTTATGCGGTTTGACCGATAAAGATCTTCATAGAATATGTAGGAGCCAATATGAGCATCCAGGGTCCGCTATTGGTTATTGACCAGAGTTGAGTCTCAATCATGTCTACATAGTTCTCGAACCCGTAGGGTCCGCACGCTTAACGTTCCACTACAAAAAATATATACTTCCGTGATGATACGTGTTTGTCACAGTAGGGCACATTTTATGTCATGCATGTACATCCATGATGATTTTATGACAAAATCAAGATAGTCATACCTGTGCTGTCGTGGAAGTGTTCCATGACATTACCAAAATTATCATCATGAAAGTGTCCACTTCCATGACGATAAATCGCGCGTCATAGAAGTGCTTTTGTCAAGGGTGACCGACACGTGGCATCCACCGTAATGGCTCGCCGTTAAGCTATCGGGTCCGGTTTTGGATCCGATAACCCGTTAATAGCCCCAACCAATGGGAATTTTCCACATGTAAAATCATCATTGGTTGTAGGAAACACATGTCGGCTCACCGTTGGAACAGATGTCATCCACTCATTCGACAAAAGGCGCCTATGATACGTCGACACATGGCACGGCCCAACAGAGGCCCATTCTTGTGAAAAGGCCGGCCAGTTTGACTTGGTAAAAAGGTGGCGGGCCAGCCCACGGAAAACCTGTTAACGGCCTGTTTGCATATAGCCCATTTACAGCCCGCTAATCCAGGGCCCGTTACGACCTATCCGAATTAGGCCCAGTAGCGTCATCTGGGCCATCCAATATGATTCTAGCCCCTTTTAACTTCCAGCCCATGACGTCTTTCGGCCCATATGAGGCCCTTTGTAACTCTTGGCCCATTAACGACCCGTGGTGAATCTGGCCCCTAATGAATAGTGTATCACTTTATACCCATTAACGGCCCATTATTCCATTGGGTGGTTTCCAGCCCATGTTCTCTTTCGCCCTTCTCAGGGCCCATTTATTCTTGGGCTCATTTCCAGCATTCGGTTACTTACGGTCCATTACAGTCATTTTCTGCTTGTGGGCCAAATTCAGCTCGTGGTTACAGTCGGCCCGTTTGTGGCTCGTTAATACGTTGGCCCGTTGCTACATCTTGAACTTGTGTTGGTTTTCCTTGAAGAGGAAAGGGTGATGCAGCAATAGTAGCATAAGTATTTCCCTCAGTTTTTGAGAACCAAGGTATCAATCCAGTAGGAGGCTCCTGAAAAGTCCCACGCACCTACACAAACAAACAAGAACTCGCAACCAACGCAATAAAGGGGTTGTCAATCCCTTCGAGGCCACTTGCGAAAGTGAGATCTGATAGAGATAATATGTTAAGATAAATATATTTTTGGTATTTTATGATATAGATTGGAAAAGTAAAGATGCAAATAAAAGTAGATTGAAAGCTTAAATGATAAAAGATAGACCCCGGGGCCATAGGTTTCACTAGTGGCTTCTCTCAAGATAGCATAAGTATTACGGTGGGTGAAAAAATTATTGTTGAGCAATTGATACAAAAGTGAATAATTATGAGATTATCTAGGCATGATCATGTATATTGTCATCATGTCCATGACAAGTAGACCGACTCCTGCCTGCATCTACTACTATTACTCCACACATCGACCGCTATCCAGCATGCATCTATAGTATTAAGTTCATAAGAACAGAGTAACGCATTAAGAAAGATGACATGATGAAAAGGGATAAACTCATTCAATATGATATAAACCCCATCTTCTAATCCTCGATGGCAACAATACAATACGTGCCTTGCTGCCCTTGTTGTCACTAGGAAAGGACACCGCAAGATTGAACCCAAAGCTAAGCACTTCTCCCATTGCAAGAAAGATCGATCTAGTAGGCCAAACCAAATTGATAATTCGAAGAGACTTGCAAAGATAACTTAATCACACATAAAAGAATTCAGAGGAGATTCAAATATTTCTCATAGATAAACTTGATCATAAACCCACAATTCATCGGATCTCGACAAACACACCTTAAAAAGAGTTACATCGAATAGATCTCCAAGAAGATCAAGGAGAACTTTGTATTGAGATTCAAAGAGAGAGAAGAAGCCATCTAGCTAATAACTATGGACTCGAAGATCTATGGTAAACCACTCACAACTCATCGGAGAGGCCTTGAAGATGATGTATAGGCCCTCCGTGATCGATTCCCCCTCCAGCGGAGCGCCGGTGAAGGCTCCAAGATGGGATCTCGCGGATACACAAGGTTACAGCGGTGGAAATAGTTTTTCGTGGTCACTTCTGATGTTTTCGGGGTACATGGGTATATATAGGAGGAAGAAGTAGGCCGGTGGATGCTCGAGGGGCCCACAAGGGTGGGGGGGCACGCCCAGCCCTAGGGGGCGCGCCGGGCACCCTCGTGGCCGCCTCACTTGTTTCTTGACTTCCACTCCAAGTCCTATGGATCACGTTTGTTCCAAAAAGATCGCTCCCGAAGGTTTTATTCCCTTTGGACTCCGTTTGATATTCCTTTTCTTCGAAACACTGAAATAGGCAAAAAAATAGCAATACGGGTTGGGCCTCCGGTTAGTAGGTTAGTCCCAAAAATGATATAAAAGTGTAAAGTAAAGCCCATAAATATCCAAAATGGGTAATATAATAGCATGGAACAATAAAAAATTATATATACGTTTGAGATGTATCAAGCATCCCCAAGCTTAATTCCTGCTCGTCCTCGAGTAGGTAAACGATAAAAACAGAATTTTTGATGTGGAATGCTACCTAGCATAATTCTCAATGTAATTTTCTTTATTGTGGCATGATTGTTCAGATCCAAATGATTCAAGATAAAAGCTTATAAAACATAAAAATAATAATACTCGAAGCATACTAACAAATAATCATGTCTTATCAAAATAGCTTAGCCAAAGAAAGCTTATCCCTACAAAATCATATAGTTAGGCCATGCTTCATTTTCATTACACAAAATACTCCCATCATGCACAACCCCGGTTTCAGCCAAGCAATTGGTTCATACTTTTTAACGCGCTTCAACTTTTTCAACTCTTACACAATATCTGAGCGCAAGCCATGGACATAGCACTATATGTGGTAGATGGTGGTGGTTGTGAAGACAAAAAGGGAAAAAATAGTCTCACATCAACTAGGCATATCAACGGGCTATGGAGGTACCCATTAATAAATATCAATGTGAGTGAGTAGGGATTGCCATGCAACGGATGCACTAGAGCTATAAATGTATGAAAGCTCAACAAAAGATAGTAAGTGGGTGTGCATCCAACTCGTTTGCTCACGGAGACCTAAGGCATTTTGAGGAAGCCCATCATTGGAATATACAAGCCAAGTTCTATAATCAAAAGTCCCACTAGTATACGAAAGTGACAACATAGGAGACTCTCTATCATGAAGATCATGGTGCTATTTTGAAGCACAAGTGTGGAAAAGAGATAGTAGCATTGTCCCTTCTCTCTTTTTCTCTCATTTATTTTATTTGGTGGGCTCTTTGGCCTCTTTTTTTATTTGGTGGGCTCTTTGGCCTCTTTTTTTATTTTTTATTTTTTATTTTTTTAAGTCCGAAGCCTCATCCCGACTTGTGGGGGAATCATAGTCTTCATCATCCTTTCCTCACTTGGGACAATGCTCTAATAATGAAGATCATCACACTTTTATTTACAACTCAAGAATTACAACTCAATACTTAGAACAAAATATGACTCTATATGAATGCCTCCGGTGGTGTACCGGGATATGCAATGAATCAAGAGTGACATGTATGAAAAATTATGAAGGTGGCCTACCACAAATACGATGTCAACTACATGATCATGCAAAGAGCAATATGAAAATGATGGAGCGTGTCATAATAAACGGAACGGTGGAAAGTTGCATGGCAATATATCTCGGAATGGCTATGGAAATGCCATAATAGGTAGGTATGGTGGCTGTTTTGAGGAAGGTGAATAATGGGTGCATGATACCGGCGAAAGTTGCGCGGCATAAAAGAGGCTAGCAAAGTGGAAGGGTGAGTGTGCGTATATCCATGGACTCACATTAGTCATAAAGAACTCATAAACTTATTGAAAAAGTCTACTTGCCCTCGAAGCAAAGTACTACTATGCATGCACCTAGGGGAAGGTTGGTAGGAGTTAACCATCGTGCGATCCCGACCTCCACTCATAAGGAACACAATTAAAAGAGCACCCCATGCAACAAATTTGTCACACAACTTTTACCATACGTGCATGCTACGGGACTTGCCAACTTCAACAGAAGTATTTCTCAGTTTCATAATTACCCAACTAGCATGACTCTAACATTACCACCTTTATATCTCAAAACAATTATCAAGCATCAAATTGATCCTAGTGTTTAATGCACTTTCTATGATAGTTTTTATTATACCCAACTTGGATGCTCATCATTCTAGGACCAAATTTATAACCATAGCAAATACCATGCTGTTCTAAAATACTCTCAAAATAATATAAGTGAAGCATGAGAGATCAACAATTTCTTCAAAAATAAGCCACCGCCGTGCTCTAAAAGATATAAGTGAAGCACTAGAGCAAAAACTGTCTAGCTCAAAAGATATAAGTGAAGCACATAGAGTGTTTTAATAAATTCTAATCAAGTGGGCTTCTACCCAAAAGGTGTGTACAGCAAGGATGATTGTGGAAAACTAAAAATCAAAGACTAATATCATACAAGACACTCCAAGCAAAACACATATCATGTGGCGAATAAAAATATAGCTCGAAGTAAAGTTACCAATAGACGAAGATGAAAGATGGGATGCCTTCCGGGGCATCCCCAAGCTTAGGCTTTTGGTTATACTTGAATTTCTTGGGCTGCCATGGGCATCCCCAAGCTTAGGCTCTTGCCACTCTTTATTCCATAATCCATCAAATCTTTACCCAAAACTTGAAAACTTCACAACACAAAATTCAATAGGAAACCTCATAAGCTCCGTTAGTGCAAGAAAGAAAAACCACCATTTAAGGTACTGTAATGAACTCATTATTTATTTATATTGGTGTTAAACCTACTGTATTACAACTTCTCTATGGTTCATACCCTACATACTAGCCATAGATGCATCAAAATAAGCAAACAACACACGAAAAGCAGAATCTGTCAAAAACAGAATAGTCTGTAGCAATCTGTAACTCTCGAATACTTCTGGAACTCTAAAAATCCTACCAAATTAGTTAGTCCTGGGAAATTTATCTATTGATCAACATCAAGAATAATCAAAGCAAAAGCACTTATCTGTGAATTACTAAAATTATTTTCGTGCGTGCAAAGTTTCTGTTTTTCAGCAGAATCAAATTAACTATTACCATAGGTTATCCTATAGGTTCTACTTGGCACAAACACTAATTAAAACATGAAAACACATCTAAACAGAAGTTAGATTAAAATTTATTACTAAACAGAAGCAAAAACAAAAAAACAAAAATAAAATTGGTTGCCTCCCAACTAGCGCTATCGTTTAACGCCCCTAGCTAGGCATAAAAGCGAGGATAGATCTAAGTGGTGCCATCTTTGGCACTCAATTCATAAGTAGCTCGCATGATAGATTCATAAGGTAATTTAAATTTCTTTCTTGGAAAGTGTTCCATGCCTTTCCTTAATGGAAATTGAAATCTAATATTCCCTTCCTTCATATCAATAATCGCACCAATCGTTCTAAGGAAAGTCTACTAAGAATAATAGGACATGAAAGATTGCAATCTATATCAAGAACGATAAAATCCAAGGGCACCAAATTCCTATTTGCAACAATGAGAACATCATTGATTCTTCCATAGGCTTTTTAATGGTGGAACCCGCAACGTGCAAATTTAAAGAGCAATCATCAAGATCATGGAAACCTGGAGTATCACATAAAGTTTTTGGAATTGTGGAAACACTAGCACCAAAATCACATAAAGCATAACACTCATAATCTTTAATTTTAATCATTATAGTAGGTTCCCACTCATCATTAAGTTTTCTAGGTATAGAAACTTCCAAATTAAGTTTTTCATCATAAGATTGCATCAAGGCATCAACAATATGTTTGCCAAAAGCTTTATTTTGACTATAAGCATGAGGAGAATTCACAACGGATTGCAACAAGGAAATACAATCTACTAAAGAACAATTATTATAATTAAATTCCTTGAAATCCAAGATAGTGGGTTCAATGCTATTTAAAGTCTTGACCTCTCCAATCCCACTTTTACCAAATTTAGCATCAAGATCTAAGAACTCCGAATCATTGGGACACCTTTTAACTAAAGTTGACTCATCTCCAGTCCCATCATTATCAAAATTCATATTACAAAACAAAGATTTAATAGGGGACACATCAATACCTTTTATATCTTCATCATTATTTTCATGGAAACTAGAAGAACACGCCTTTACAAAGCAATCTTTCTTAGCACGCAATCAAGCGGTTCTTTCTTTGCACTCATCAATGGAAATTCTCATAGATTTGAGAGACTCATTGATATCATGCTTAGGAGGAGTAGATCTAAGTTTCAAAGAATCAACATCAAGCGAGTGTCTATCAATGTTCCTAGCCAAATCATCCACTTTAAGCAATTTTTCTTCAAGCAAGGCATTAAAATTCTTTTGAGAGACCATAAATTCTTTCACACTATTCTTAAAATCAGAGGGCATCTTATTAAAATTACCATAAGAATTATTGTAGGAATTTCCATAATTATTAGAGGAATTACTAGGGAACGGTCTAGGATTAAAGTTTCCTCTATAAGCATTGTTACCAAAATTATTCCTACCAACAAAATTCACATCCATAGATTCATTATTATTCTCAATCAAGGTAGACAAAGGAATATCATTGGGATCAATAGAAGCACTCTTAGTAGAAAACAATTTCATAAGTTCATCCATCTTTCCACTCAAAACATTAATTTCTTCTATAGCATGAACTTTTTTACTAGTAGATCTTTCGGTGTGCCATTGAGAATAATTAGCCATAATGTTATCAAGGAGTTTGGTACCTTCTCATAAGGTGGTTTCCATAAATGTGCCTCCTATGGCCGAATCTAAAAGATTTCTAGAAGCAAAATTCAATCCGGCATAAATTTTTTGTATGATCATCCATAAATTGGAACCATGAGTAGAGCAATTGCGAATCATCAATTTCATTCTTTCCCAAGATTGGGCGACATGCTCATGATCAAGTTGTTTATAATTCATAATATCATTCATAAGAGAGATGATCTTAGTGGGAGGAAAATACTTAGAGATAAAGCATCTGTGCACTTATTCCATGAATCAATACTATTCTTAGGCAAAGACGAAAACCAAACTTTAGCACGATCTCTAAGTGAAAACGGAAATAACTTCAATTTAACAATATCATTATCCGTATCTTTCTTCTTTTTCATCTCACACAAATCAACAAAGTTGTTTAGATGGTTAGCGGCATCTTCACTAGGAAGGCCGGAGAATTGATCTTTCAAAACAAGATTCAGCAAAGCAGCATTGATTTCACAAGACTCAACATCATTAAGAGGGGCAATCGGAGTACTAAGGAAATCATTATTATTCTTATTGGAAAAGTCACACAACTTGGTATTATCCTGCGCCATAGTGACAAGCAATCCAACACACAATCAAACAAAAAGGCAAGCGAGAGAGAGAGGAGATTGGGAAAGAGAGGGCGAATAAAATGCAAGGGTGAAGTGGGGGAGAGGAAAACGAGAGGCAAATGGCAAATAATGTAAGTGCAAGGGAAATGAGTTTGTGATGGGTACTTGGTATGTCTTGACTTGAGCGAACACCTGCCCTGCAACGGTGCCAGAAATCCTTCTTGCTACGTCTTGAGCTTGCGTTGGTTTTCCTTGAACAGGAAAGGGTGATGCGGCAATAGTTGCGTAAGTATTTCCCTCAGTTTTTGAGAGCCAAGGTATCAATCCAGTAGGAGGCTCCTGAAAAGTCCCACGCACCTACACAAACAAACAAGAACTCACAACCAACGCAATAAAGGGGTTGTCAATCCCTTCAAGGCCACTTGCAAAAGTGAGATCTGATAGAGATAATATGATAAGATAAATATATCTTTGGTATTTTATGATATAGATTGGAAAAGTAAAGATGCAAATAAAAGTAGGTTCGAAGCTTATATGATAAAAGATAGACCCGGGGGCCATAGGTTTCACTAGTGGCTTCTCTCAAGATAGCATAAGTATTATGCTGGGTGAACAATTTTTTGTCAAGCAATTGATAGAAAAGCGAATAATTATGAGATTATCTAGGCATGATCATGTATATAGGCATCATGTCCGTGACAAGTAGACCGACTCCTGCCTGCATCTACTACTATTACTCCACACATCAACCGCTATCGAGCATGCATCTAGAGTATTAAGTTCATAAGAACAGAGTAACACATTAAGAAAGATGACATGATGTAGAGGGATAAACTCATGCAATATGATATAAACCCCATCTTTTTATCCTCGATGGCAACAATACAATACGTGCCTTGCTGGCCCTGCTGTCACTAGGAAAGGACACCGCTAGATTGAACCCAAAGCTAAGCGCTTCTCCCGTTGCAAGAAAGATCAATCTAGTAGGCCAAACCAAACTAATAATTCGAAGAGACTTGCAAAGATAACATAATCACACATAAAAGAATTCAGAGGAGATTCAAATATTTCTCATAGATAAACTTGATCATAAACCCACAATTCATCGGATCTTAACAAACACACCGCAAAAAGAGTTACATCGAATAGATTGCCAAGAAGATCAAGGAGAACTTTGTATTGAGATTCAAAGAGAGAGAAGAAGCCATCTCTAGCTAATAACTATGGACCCAAAGGTCTGTGGTAAACTACTCACAACTCATCGGAGAGGCCTTGGAGATGATGTAAAGGCCCTCCGTGATCGATTCCCCCTCCGGCGAAGCGCCGGCGAAGGCTCCAAGATGGGATCTCATGGATACAGAAGGTTACGGTGGTGGAAATAGTTTTTCGTGGTCGCTTCTGATGTTTTAGGGGTACATGGGTATATATAGGAGGAAGAAGTAGGTCGGTCGACGCTCGAGGGGCCCACGAGGGTGGGGGCGCGCCGGGCACCCTCATGGCCGCCTCGCTTGTTTCTTGACTTCCACTCCAAGTCCTCTGGATCACGTTTGTTCCAAAAAGATCGCTCCCGAAGGTTTCATTCCGTTTGGACTCCATTTGATATTCCTTTTCTTCGAAACACTAAAATAGGCAAAAAAAAATAGCAATATGGGCTGGGCCTCCAGTTAGTAGGTTAGTCCCAAAAATGATATAAAAGTGTAAAGTAAAGCCCATAAACATCCA
Organism: Triticum aestivum; assembly: GCF_018294505.1. NCBI lineage: Eukaryota > Viridiplantae > Streptophyta > Magnoliopsida > Poales > Poaceae > Triticum > Triticum aestivum. The sequence goes on from NC_057795.1 coordinate 485,790,310, forward strand.
AAACGGGTAATATAATAGCATGGAACAATCAAAAATTATAGATACGTTGGAGACGTATCACCCATTTTTGTAGCGTCATCAAATACGACCTATTAATAACGGCTCGTTAGGGTCGGCCCATGAATGGACGATTCCAACTCTAGCCCGTTTACGGACATAATGTGGCCTGTTATTGGCCCATGTTTGGCCAATCGATTATACAGCGTATATAAGGCCCATTGATGATACGACCCGTAGGAGGCCCATTGTTTCTACGGCCCGTTGAAGGCCCATTGTTTCTATGCCCCGTAGAAGGCCCATTGTTTCTACGGCCCATAGAAGGCCCATTGTTTCTATGGCCTGTAGGAGGCGCAGTGTCACTACAGTAATGCTAGTACGAGAGAAAGCACCTATGCAGATCATAGTAGAGTAGATAAAAGGGGAAAACCCTAAGCATCAAGAGTATAATCAGGAAAGTGGAACTAGCTGGACCAGTGGGTGGCGCACATGCCTATCAAAACGAATATAGGAACATTAGGTCACCAATTAAATGTTCTCTTTTTTAGTGATATGAGCATCATATCAGATTCGTATTTCAACACGTAAGCTTTGGGTTGAGGTCTTGAGGAGCAGTGCTAGCATGACACGAAGCACCTACAATGATGGTAGTGAATATAAAGGGGGGAAACCATAAGCTTTACGAGTATAGTGACCGTGCCATGGCGGATCTGAAGGTGCAAACCGGACAAAGCTACTTCGCAACCAATGTTTACTTTCAACTAGCCACTACGATTTGGTACGGACAAGAAAAGTATAGTAAACAATTTACGATCTATTTTCCGGGTGAGATCAATAACTTAAGCACATATGGAAGAGTACCACCTCTCTTGCGACACCGTGTAGGCCTCTGTTGATATGTTGAGTGTGATGTGGGTGCGATGGCTGTCGGCGGCGGGGACGAAGACTTTAGACGACAAACGGCTGAGTCGGGGGATAAATCATGTTGCCGTGGACGAGGCGGTTGTAGGAGCGGCAACAGCAAGGTGGACGACGGCGCCGATCAAGTGAGGGGATGCGATGAAAGGATCCTAGTCCGGCGTCGTGGATGAGAGACGTCGATCTCTTGCGGTGGACGATGGGGTAGGGGTAGAGGCTCTGGCAAGGTGGAGGATGGGGTGGCGGACGGGGGAGGCTGGCCGTAGTGGGGAGGTTGCTGTGGCGCCGACGGTGTATGAATGGGGAAATGGAGGGGGAGGGGGATCTCAAACTTTGGGATGTGCTTGTCTGAAATGTGTGAAAGTTATGAACTTATCCCCCATTTAAAATTTCGGACATCACATCGGTTGGGCATAGGACGGTAATCTCGCATCTCCCAAATATTTGCCGGTAACGATTTCGGGCGAGGAGAGCGTGTTTTGCCGCCCACGGTTGGCGCCCATGGTGTATGAATAGGGCTGACATGTAGGGCGGTTGTGTCAGGTCTGAGGGAAGTTACACATCTGCCCCTATTAAAAACATTAGCCTACATCGATTTCGGATGAGGATAGTTTGTTTTGCCACCCACCATGTATGAATGGGGAAATGGAGGGAGAGACACATGTCTTTCGGATGAGCTTGAATCAAATGTGTTTTGCCACCCACGTTTGGCGCCCACCGTGTCTTAATGGCTCAGAGGTCATCGTGTCACGTCTGATTTAAGTTCCTAGTCTACCCCTATCAACAGCAGTGTAAATCTAGTCAATAAGGATGTCAAGTGTCAGGGGTAGACAGTAATTTCCATCTCGCAAACACTTGCTTCGGGCAGCCCACAAATTATAGTGGGTGTTTAGCCGCTTCATTCAAAACTTGGGAGAATTAGCATTCACGTTTGCCCTGGGCCGTGGCAACTAAATTCAAATCCAATTTGTATTCGATTACGAATATCCACAGATAATTCTAAGTTCTGTTATTTATTTCTTGAAAACCACAACAAAGATTTATTCCACCTTTATATATGATTATGATTTAGAAATGTCGTGATCTTCGAATTCAGTAGGTTGGATACACTTTGAGTCAAACAGTTATTTCATCCAATACAATATGCTCACACGAAAAATAGTTCACCTTATGTCAATCATACAAGTACTGAGGATTACCTCGCCTAAAAAATTCGGATCATTACAACACATGGACAACATAAGGGGTCTTACAACATAATCCATTCAGAGACATGACACAACATGCAATAATCTAATGACAATTTCAACTGGTATCTAAAGAAGAACCGGGATTACCCTAGGCTTCACATAGCAGAAACATCATGACCTCCTCCATCTTCAAATGCAACATTCTTACTTCCTCCAATTATTGGGTTGCTTGCATAATGTGTGCCGCTAATTGCATAATTTCCAGCCTCAAGATCAAGATTACCTTATTCATGGCAGCCACACCATCTCTTTTCGCCTCTAGTAGAGCCTCAAGAACTATAATATCTGTGCTCGGACTGCTCTCCGGCGGTGTTGCCTCTGAACTGCTACCATCTGGTAACATGGATGGCGCACTGCTTCCACAAATAGATTCTGGGGTTGTACATTGTGTCCTAGTGTGAATGGCATCCTGAAAGGTTTCCGCTGGACATAAGTAAGAGATAGTTATCGCATGATGCAGGAAGTAAGTTTACATGGTAAACGACATACGAATTATTGCCGGTCATGGCAAGCTATATTTAAATGGTTCGAAGAAGCGTCAGCTGAAAAGAAATTAAAATGGTAAGATGAAACTAGGGATGTAAGTGGCAAATAAACGACATCCGCCAGTCCCATCTAGTTAGTTTTTGCTAGCTCCCTAGTTCATTTTCCTCAAAAAAACAAAAACTCTTTTGAACTATCATACCACTAGTGGACTTTAATTGGGATTAAACATGACCCAGTTGACATCCCTAGTTGAAAGGGAGTGTACCACCGCTATATTTAAGTTGCCAAGGCATCTAAGCAATTGAAATAATCTGAGAAAGCACTTAATAGTGTGGCCTCATATAAACTACGAAGACAGTCTTGTGATGAAGTTCAGAGGAAAAGTTAAGGACTCAAATGAACTAGGCATGCATTTCTTTATGATAGTATAGCAGGCACTGTTGACATATTGGCCAACTCAGGTATAGCGTAACAAGTAACAAACAAGCATTCAGATCAAGCTATACAGCAAAGTAGACAACTGAACTATTTGTAATTCTTTAGGATTATAGGTTGAGGGCACAAGCCAAGAAAGCAGCCCGCTCGCATTACATTTCACATGTACTAAAACACATTGGCTTACCATATGTTGTTATGAAGCCTCACTGTTGTTGCAATGTTCTTTGAAGATATCGTCAGCATCCCGTGGTTGCAAATCTAGTTGTTGTAGTTTATTCTGCATCCTCTATTTAGGTAAAATTAATTTTAATGGCATGCACTGGTTCAAATTGATCATCAATGGTTCATCTAAACTAATGAAAGAAGGGTGTGTGCATACACGACAATATATCTGCTTTCCTCTATTTGTATGCTTGTTCGAGGTGCCAGCCCCAAAAGAACAAATATTTTGCTTGATGGGGTTGGCAGTTCCATAATAATATAAGCATCAAATTAGTCATGCAACTTGGGAAGATCAAGAACACACAAAAAAGTAATGAACAGAGGCTCGGAGCAGTGATGTAATAGCTAGCATCAGAAAATGTAGGGTAAAACAAACAAAAGGCAGCGGAACCACATGCTAGTTTGCTGATGTGTAATTAAGTATAGAGAACATGAAGCAGTCTGCTGGAACCAACAGGTGGCATCAGAACAACAGCATTCTCATAAATATAGCATGCAAGAAGTAAAATAGTAGGCAGTGATATCTAGGAAGTACAGTAATACTTAGGACAAAACTAAAGCATATTAACTATATGTGCACTGGTATGTAATTTAGCACCTGTAACATGTTCACTGCCAGAAGTATGGCCCTACAGGTGCAAGCAGAATAACGCATCTCCTGAAAAATTGAATGATGCCCTGAAGAAATTCAAAGGTTCGGTGCTTATGCTAAGAAAGTGAACGTAGGCGCCAGCCGTTGGATAATAGTACCTGATTCTCGGCGGCGTATGGGTATCATTGTCATACTTGATAGCTAAGGATCATCGATGGTGCTCGTGTTGTGGTTGAGTTTGGGCACGCTGTCGCCATCGCTGAAGCGGCTCCGGTGCTTCGGTTGTGGCGCCTGTCGACATACAAGAAAGCTTCGGTAACTGAACAATTGCATTATAAAGAAGAGAAAAACTGAAGGAGTACAAATCGAAATAACCTGATGAGGATGCGGCGTCGATAAAGCAGGGTCAGTGGAGTTGAATATGACGTCCTTGGAGCGGGTCCGGTGCAGTGGACAAAGGCTTCGGCGGGCGCGGTGTATAGTGCTTTCGATGAGGCGGATCTGTTGTGGCGTACAAGGGCTTGTATGAAGGGCCAACGATGGGGCGGACGAGGGAGTTAGTGAAGGGCCTAGACTGTGGTGGACAAGGGCGTCGGTTATGCAGAACCTGTGCAGTGGACCATGATGGCGATCAAGGAGATCTGGAGCAGTGGACAAGCCAGACGTTGAAGTGGCTCCGGTGAAGTGGTGAGTAGGCAGTTGGGGGTTCCAAGGTGCAGAATGTAGATCTAGCGGGGTGTGAGGTCCACCGCTGCAGTGGAGGACTAGATTCGGCGGCTTGCCATGGTTGGGGAGGGGAGGGGAAGGGGAGGGGCTCTGGGTAAGAATGTTGGGGGCAAAGAGGGAAAAACAATGGTGTTACCAAAGCAGCCCTTTTCCATTCATGTGGCAGGGGTAAAACAGGAATATCACGGGGCTAAACTTTCGGGCGCGAGATATTTCGATGTGAGCGGGAAGTTTGAAAGCTTTTGGCGCCTGAAATTATAAGTGTTCTGCTCTTGTACGGACGACTATGATATCATGGCCGAGAATTGATCAACCATGAGTGCACACACTATTGACCATATATATCTTAGTTACGCTAAAGTCCCTCAAATATGGACACCTCACTCTTTATCTGAAGCCACCCCCCACCCCCCGTCGCCCCCCCCCCACACACACAAGTCATTCTCTCCCCCAGACACGAACACACGAGCACATTAACACCCCTCTCTCTTCTAAAGTCCGTACCTTAATATAGGTCTCTATCACTTTGTCTCTCGGGCATGCACACATCTCTTCCCCCACTCTCTAGGTATCCCGGCATCTCTCTTTCCCAAGCACACGCACTATGTAGAGTGTATCTTTCCCATACACACAAAACATCGCCCCCAAACGTCTATCTCCTTAGTTATGTGGTTCTCGCACACTCACCTCACACACCAGCCCCACTGCAAACAAGCACACTTTGTCTCCTTGTGCACCACTCTCCTCTTTCTATCTCTCCCACATGCAGACCCGCCCCAGCTCCTTCCTTGTATACATATTGTAATGCCCCGAGCCCGGCGCCCTAGAAGACTTCCAGCTATTCCTAGCTTTGTCGTGTGTTTTATTTGCTTGTTGCATTGCATCATGCCATCATGCCATCATGTCATTTAATTTTTGCAACTCATCTAAATAAATTCTATGGATCCTCAGACCATTTAAATCGAGGGATATTCACAATGGTGATTTCTCTTTATAACATATCCTCCCAATATTTAGGGAGCTATATTAAACCATTCCATAACACATTTGTGCGGTTCTTCAAATTTCCTTTTTATCCAACTCAACTTATTTTCTTCCTTTGGTGCCTTTTAGTAAAATTGAGTTGCAATTTTACTTTATCCACAGATGTTCCAAATGAGCCCATAAATCACATCTACTGTGTAGGGCCATCTCCTATAATTTCAACCCATTTGGAGTTCATTCGAATGAGTTTCGAAATTCAAACATGTTGAGTTAAATTCAACATGTGTGGAATTTACATTCTCTAAAAATCCTTGGGCCATTTTTGTTAAATTCCTCATTTTTTGTGAGCATAAGGAAATGCCCTCCTAGCCTTTCTCTTCTTCCTTTTTTTCCTGCTAGAGAGAGAGAAGAGAGCCTACAACCCCAGTCCTTTTGGCCCAAGGCCCAGCCGCACCTATAGCCCTAACCCTCCTATCGATCTCTCTCCCTCTCGTTCCCCATCTCCCCCTGTGCGCCGCCGCCATGCACAGCCAGCGCCAGGAGGCCGCACTCGACCCCGCTCTCCTCCTTTCTCCTCGATCCCCTCCTCCCACCTTGCTCCAGCCACCCTCTGCCTGATCCTCATCTCCCCTCGTTCCCCCTCCGCCGCCACTCAAACACGCTTGCACACATCCAGCCAGGGAGAGAAGCTCCCAGCGCCTGATCGATCCCCTCTCCCCCCTTTGTCCTCCTCCTACGCCGCCACACACCCAGAGAGAGAGGAGCGGACCCTGTGCCCGACATCCTCCTCGACGCCGGCGAGTCCATGCCGCTGCGGCACCTTCTTGCCTCCTCCGCACCCCTCCGTCGTTCGCCTCTGGCAGCCACAACCTCGCCTTCAACCTCTGACTAGATGCACCCAAGGAGCTCCCCGAGAGAGCTTGCCCATGGCCCTGCATTCCTCGCGCTCGAGCGCCTTCCATGGCCTCCGCCACCCGCATCTGCTCGTGGACGCCACTGCCAGCGCCTTGGCGGGCACTAGCTCATCTGTGCCACTGCTCCGCCTCCACCGGGGCTCCGCAATGCCTCCACAACCACCGAACCAGGAACGCCAAGGCCATCTTCGAGATTTTCGCCAAGTACCAAGAGGTCGATGAATGGTTCATCTACGTGCGTGTGCGACCATTTTCGGCCAGGACCCGTGTACGACTACACAACGTACCATGAAGTTCCACAAGATAACGTGTACCACCACCGTCACCCCGAAGACGTTGGATTCGTCAAGTACCTCTCCGAAACGAACGTGTACAAATACTTCCACTACCGTCACGAGAACGACTACTTCCACTACGGCCCGTGTACCACTACTTCCTTCGTCAAACTCGACCCGCTCCGAAAAGGCACGCTTCAAAGGTATAACCCCGAGACGACATCCGTGGACCGAATGCATGTGTTGTATGAGATGCACCCTGTGTTTGGACCGTGCCCGAATTGTTCCTTGCACATTCGCCGTAAGCCATGCCACCGACATGTGGGACACCCCGTATCCGGGATCACTCCCCATCACTCTTGCACGTTTCGCGCACCCACACTTATTCCTTTGCACCAGCATCTCAATCGAGTTGCCGGAACCGGGATGTTGCCGTGGCATCATTTCTGTTTCACCGCCGTGGGACCTTTTTCCTTCCTCCATGGCGACAAATGCCTCGTATCATGCTCATGTCAACATTTCCATAAAATTGCATAAAACTAGTTTATGTCATCCGCATCATGATAACAACATTTAAACGCTTAAAATTGTTGCTTGCTTTAAAATTGCTAAATGACATATGGGGATTTTCCGGAATTATCATTTTTTGTTTCCGGCCTCATTTAAACTTGCCTAAATAGGTAGTTTAATTATGCTTCACCCCTTGCCATGTTTAATAACATTTAATATTGTTTTGTTCCTAACCGAGAGAGAAACTAAATAATTGATGTGGTGTTCCGTCAATATGCAACTCGTTGCATATTGAGCTCCACTTAATTTGTAGTATTGTTTGTTGCACTTTGCCATGCCATGCCTCATTAAACCGGACATGCATCATACTTTTTTGTGCATCATGCCATGATTATGCTTGTGTGTTCACCATGTTGTTTTCTTCTTTCCAGTTTGCTTCTCTCATTAGCTTCGGTTTCGTTCTGGAGTTGTGAGGATTCGTTCGACTACGTCCGTTTGTCTTCTTCATGGACTCGTTCTTCTTCCTTGCGGGATCTCAGGCAAGATGACCATTACCCTCGATATCACTTCTATCTTTGCTTGCTAGTTGCTTTGTTCTATCGCTATGCTGCTGAAAGCGCAAGTGCTCCCTAGGTGGTTTTAGTAATTAATGTCAACATATCTCTTGTTGGACTAACACTTTTATCTAGTATGTTTCAGATATGTTCAACAATGGAGTGGCATGGAATAAAGGTTGTGGGAACTCATTCAAGATGCTAAGGACAAAGGATTGGCTCAAGCTTCAAGCTCAAGACTCTTCATTTACATTTTAGTGATCCAAGATCACATTGAGTCTATAGGAAAAGCTAATACTATCAAGAAGGGATGAGGTGTTGCTTAATGAGTTTCTTGCTCCACAGTGCTTAGTGATATGCTCCAAAACCCTCAACTACTTTCCCATTTCCACACATATGTCCTAAACCTAAAGTCAAACTCGGCCCCACCGATTCTTTGTATCCGGCGCCACCGAGTTCAGATGACATAGCCACTGCCACAAACCCTAGGCAAATCGGTCTCACCGATAGGGATCTCGGTCTCACCGAGATGGGATTGTAATCTCTCTGTGTATGTCCATTATCAAAATCGGTCTCACCGAGTTTGAGCAATCGGTACTACCGAGATTACAATGCAAACTCTCTGGTTAACTTATTACCAAAATCAGTCCCACCGAGTTTGAGTAATCGGTCCCACCGAGTTTGCCCGACCAACTCTCCGGTTAGCTAATGACCAAAATCGGTCTCACCGAGTTTGTGTAATCGGTCTCACCGAGATTACGTTATGCCCTAACCCTAACCATATCGGTCCTACCGAGTTGCATGTCGGTCCCACCGAAAATCCTAACGGTCACTAGGTTTACTAAATCGGTCCGACCGAGTTTGTTGATTCGGTCCCACCGAGTTTGGTAAATTGTGTGTAACGGTTAGATTTTGTGTGGAGGCTATATATACCCCTCCACCTCCTCTTCATTCGTGGAGAGAGCCATCAGAACAAACCTACACTTCCAGCATCCTATTTCTGAGAGAGAACTACCTACTCATGTGTTGAGGCCAAGATATTCCATTCCTACCATATGAATCTTGATCTCTAGCCTTCCCCAAGTTGCTTTCCACTCAAATCTTCTTTCCACCAGATCCAAATCCTATGAGAGAGAGTTGAGTGTTGGGGAGACTATCATTTGAAGCACAAGAGCAAGGAGTTCATCATCAACGCACCATTTGTTACTTCTTGGAGAGTGGTGTCTCCTAGATTGGCTAGGTGTCACTTGGGAGCCTCCGACAAGATTGTGGAGTTGAACCAAGGAGTTTGTAAGGGCAAGGAGATCGCCTACTTCGTGAAGATCTACCGCTAGTGAGGCAAGTCCTTCGTGGGCGACGGCCATGCTGGGATAGACAAGGTTGCTTCTTCGTGGACCCTTCATGGGTGGAGCCCTCCGTGGACTCGCGCAACCGTTACCCTTCGTGGGTTGAAGTCTCCATCAACGTGGATGTACGATAGCACCACCTATCGGAACCACGCCAAAAACATTCGTGTCTCCAATTGCGTTTGAATCCTCCAAAACCCTTCCCTTTACATTCTTGCAAGTTGCATGCTTTACTTTCCGCTGCTCATATACTCTTTGCATGCTTGCTTGCTATGTGTTATGAATGTTAAACTTGTGCCTAAACTCCACTTTAACTTAAAAAGATTAAAAACTACAACTTTGATACTTTGTGTCTAATCCCCCCCCCTCTAGACACCTCTTCTCAAGGTCCTACAAGTGGTATCAGAGCATTGGTATCCATTGCCTTGGTTTAATCACCATTGGAGGAAGATGGATGAGTCTACTTTGGGGAGTCTTAGACATAGAGTGCCTATTCTTGATGGAGAGTATTTTCATGAGTGGAAAAATGAGATGCTTGTAATTTTCAATCAATATCATTTGAACAAGTACATTGCTAGCCCTTGTGCACCTCATGTTGATCCTATGCATCCTACTCTTGATGAGTCAATTGACATGATTAGGAATTTTAGAACTATTAATCTTATCACTAGAGGCTTGCCTAGAAACTTGATTATAAACTTGCCTACTCTTGAGTGTGCCTACACTATATGGAAATTTCTTGAGGAACGATTTCCAAATTATTCCTTGAAAAATCTAGATGAAATTCTCCATAAGTCTATTGCCTTGAGTAAGATGAATACTAGTGATCCTATGTTTGGTGATCGTCTATTTGAACTTACAAACCTTATGCGTGCCAAAGGAGATGTTGGAATTATTGGTGATATTATTTCCGAAGCTATAAAAATTCATAAGCAAGATCATTGTCAAACTCACTCTAACGAATCACCCTCTCTAGGATTTGATCCACCACATGACGATGTTGAACATGGATACTATGATGAGGATGATGATAGTGACTTCGATCTTGATGATGCAATGAGACACTTTGGTCTTATGGCAAATCTTCGGGGATATATGTCAGGAGGAAAGGAATGGGTTCTTGATAGTGGATGTACTTATCAATGACCGGAGATAAAGACATGTTTCGTGAGCTTGCTAAAAACAATGGTCCTCGAAAGTATGTCACCTTCGGTGACAACTCAAAGGGTAAGGTGGTTGGCCTCGGTAAGGTGGCCATATCACATGATAGCTCCATACAAAATGTCATGCTCGTTGAATCTCTTGGATACAACTTACTTTCAGTATCTAGACTTGCTGATTTTGGTTTCAATGTCTTATTTACTGAAGTAGATTGCCAAGTGTTTCGTCGAGACAATCATAAAATGGTCTTTACCGGTATACGTAGAGGTGATCTATACATTGTTGATTTCACTAAAAAGGCTCAACCTAAAACTTGCTTCATTGCTAAATCCTCAAAAGGTTGGTTATGGCATAGACGATTAGGTCATGTTGGTATGCGAAACCTTGACAAGCTTATTAAAGGGAACCATATCCTTGGTGTTAACGATGTCATATTTGATAAGGATAGACTTTGCAGTGCTTGTCAAGCAGGTAAACAGGTTGGAGGAAGGCATCCCGTGAAGAACATCATGACCACAAGGAGGCCACTTGAGCTACTTCACATGGATCTTTTGGTCCCAACTCTTACAAGAGTCTCGGTGGAAATTCTTTTGGTCTAGTTATAGTTGATGATTTTTCAAGATTTACGTGGGTGTTCTTTCTCGATGATAAATCGCAGGTCCAAAAGATCTTCAAAAACTTCGCTAGGAAGGCCCAAAATCAATTTGAAGTGAAGATCAAGAAGGTTCGCAGCGACAACGGAACGGAGTTCAAGAACGCAAATGTGGACACCTTTCTTGACGAAGAAGGGATTTCACACGAGTTCTCGGCTACGTACACACCTCAACAAAATGGAGTTGTTGAGAGGAAGAACCGGACGCTCATCGAAATGGCGAGAACGATGCTTGATGAGTACAAGACACCGAAGCACTTTTGGGCAGAAGCGGTTGAGACAGCTTGTCATGCAACAAATCGCTTGTATCTTCACAAGCTACTCGGCAAGACGGCATACGAGCTCCTCACCGGTAACAAACCCCAAGTTGGATACTTTCGAGTATTCGGCTCAAAGTGCTACATTCTTGATAAGCATCGTCGTTCTAAATTTGCTCCTAAGTCTCATGAAGGTTTCCTACTAGGTTATGGCTCAAACTCTCACACTTACCGTGTCTACAACAATTTCACCCGAAAGGTTGAAGAGACGGTAGATGTGAAGTTTGATGAATCTAACGGCTCGCAAGTAGAGCAATTGCCAATTGATGTAGGAGACAAAGATCCTTCGGAAGCAATCCAAGACTTGTCTATTGGCAAGGTCCGTCCAACGGAGGTGAAGGAGAGTACCTCGTCCGTCCAAGTGGAAGCTTCTACTTCACGACAAGGTGAACCAAGAGTTGATACGGAAGCATCCACAAGTGGGACACACCAAGATGAAGAAAACGAGGAAGTGCATCAAGATGAACGTCAACGACCTCCTTCTCCACCACGACAAGAGAACGACAACGCCAACAATGAAGAAGGCCAAGAAGAAGAACAAGATGAAGAAGAAGTTCAACCAAGAACCAAGCAAAAGCTTTCACGAGTTCGAGCAAGAATTGCTAAAGACCATCCCGTCGAGCAAATCTACAATGATATTCAAACCGGGAGAATCACTCGCTCTAAAACTCGTTTAGCTAACTTTTGTGAAAACTATTCTTTCATCTCTAGCATTGAACCTATGAAGGTCGAAGAAGCATTGGAAGATCCGGATTGGATAAATGCTATGCATGAAGAGCTACACAACTTTGAGAGGAACCAAGTTTGGACATTGGTTGAGAAGCCCGACAACAACCACAACATCATCGGTACCAAATGGGTGTTTCGCAACAAGCAAGATGAAGATGGACAAGTAGTTCGCAACAAAGCACGTCTCGTCGCCCAAGGCTACACACAAGTCGAAGGTATGGACTATGGTGAGACTTATGCTCCCGTTGCTAGACTTGAGTCCATTCGCATCTTACTTGCCTATGCTAATCACCATGATATCACCTTGTACCAAATGGACATTAAAAGTGCTTTTCTAAATGGTGAAATAGAGGAGGAAGTTTATGTTAAGCAACCTCCCGGCTTTGTCAATCCTAAGAAACCAAATCATGTTTACAAACTTCACAAAGCCCTTTATGGTCTTAAACAAGCTCCTAGAGCGTGGTATAAATGCTTGACCAAGTTCCTTATTGAAAAAGGCTTTGAAATTGGGAAAATTGATTCACACTTTTTACTAAAAGGGTTAATGGAGAACTATTTGTGTGCCAAATCTATGTTGATGATATTATATTTGGTTCAACTAACCCTCATTTTAGTGAAAAGTTTGGGAAGCTAATGTCGGAGAAGTTTGAGATGTCTATGATGAGTGAACTCAAATTCTTTCTTGGGTTGCAAATCAAGCAAACTAAGGAAGGTACTTTTGTTTCTCAAACGAAGTACACCAAGGACTTATTCAAGAAGTTCAATATGCAAGAATGCAAAGGTATGACTACACCCATGCCTACTAGTGGACATCTTGACTTAACCAAAGATGGTGAACCGGTTGATCAAAAGGTTTATCGCTCTATGATTGGTTCATTGTTATATCTATGTGCTTCACGTCCCGATATCATGCTAAGTGTGTGCATGTGTGCACGATATCAAGCTGCTCCTAAAGAATGTCATCTTAAGGCCGTGAAAAGGATAGTGAGATACTTAATCCATACACCAAATTTTGGCATTTGGTATCCTAAGAGGGCCTCTTTCGATCTTGTTGGCTACTCCGACTCGGACTATGCCGGAGACAAGGTTGATAGAAAGTCCACTTCGGGTACTTGTCAATTTCTTGGTAGATCTCTTGTGTCTTGGTCCTCCAAGAAACAAAACTCGGTATCCTTATCCACCGCCGAAGCGGAATACATTGCCGCTGGTTCATGTTGTGCTCAATTACTTTGGATGACCCAAACTCTTAAAGATTATGGGATATATGTGAAACATGTTCCATTGCTTTGTGACAATGAAAGTGCTATCAAAATTGGTCATAATCCCGTGCAACATTCTCGAACTAAGCATATTGAAGTTCGTCATCATTTCATTCGAGATCATGTTGCTAAGGGTGACATTGATCTTAAGCATGTTCGCACCGAAAAGCAATTAGCGGATATATTCACTAAACCTCTTGATGAGAAAGTGTTTTGCAGGTTAAGAGGAGAATTGAACATCATTGATGCTTCAAACTTGGAGTAGAAACTCCATTGGATACATGCAAGATATGAGCTTGTGACTAATCCTTGATATTTCTCTTATGATGAAAATCTTGTGTCTTGGATATATTTGTATCTTGCATGTTATCTAACCCATGTAGGTACTTGGATGAATCTAATTCCATGAGGTTGTAACCTACTCATATCTTGAGCAATCTCTACATCACCAAGTCTCTACACAAAGGTGGTTGAAGACAAGGAAGCACGAAACCATTCAAACATATCCTTTGAAAAATTCTATGTTGAGCTTCATGATTGTCATTTTTGGATACACAAGTGCTCTTCCTTGCAAGAACTAACCCGTGTAGGTAATGGACTCAAATTCCAAGTGGTGCTCCCAACTCTTGATGATCTACATCAACCTTGAGCAACCCACACAAGTTCAACTACATGGTCAACACCACCAACCAAGGTATGTTATTCTATCTTAGATAAGCTTTACTCCAAGTCATGAGCTAAAGCAACTCGACAAGATGAGAATACATCAAGATGCTTAAATGAAAAATGGCAACCCCATTTTGAGCTTAAACGATGAGTATGACCTATGATCAAGTGATCTCACTTGACTCCTAAGTCAATATACTCTAACATAGGTGACTTTGTCGCCGACCATCTCTAGATGAAGTTCTCTTGTGTTCTTTTCTGTGTTTTTGTATTTGTCTCATGCATATTTGTTTCCCCTTTCAAAAAAAACTTCATCTAGATTTCTTTCTGTTTGCTCTGCATTTTCTGCATCCAATTCATTGCATATCATTCAGTAAATTCCTTGCAAATCTTTGTGAGATCTTATTAGTCTAGTGAGCTGAGGTGACAAGTGTTTTCTCTGCGATGAACTCGGTTACACCGATTTGTTATTTTCGGTCCAACCGAATCCTTTCGGTACAACCGAAGCATACCACTCGGTGCCACCGACTTCACAACAGGAAAATCAGTTTGCCACTTATTCTGTGTTTCCTCTGATCCAGCTCCACTCAATGAATCTTGTCCTCTACAAGCATCACATTTTTATAAATGCTTTGTGCTGTGACTCAAGGATCAAACCCTTCTTGGAAATTGATATCAAAGGGGGAGAGAGAGGGATCACATCAAAGCTTATCATTTAGAGAGATCACATCAGAGAAGAGAGTATCACCTCCTCAGGGGAGAAAGAGATCTCCAAGGGGAGAGAATACTCAAGTAGAAAGTATTTCTCAAGGATCCCAGATGCTTGGTGTTCAAGAGGAGAGATGCCACATGTCTTCTTGAGGGGAAAGACATGTTCATATGTGCTTATTTGCATTAGCTTGCATTAGCTCTGTTCATTTATATCTTTCAGCTCTGATTTTCTGTTCCCTATCTTCTCCCAGTATCCCATGCTAGATTCAGGGGGAGCAAGACATCTAAGGGAAAGAAATCATTTAAATTCATTGCATATCTTTACTCTTGGGGACATGTCTAATCCAATGTGGTACTTAGTACTCACTCTCTACATGTCATCCCAGTCTTGGTATTCTTGTGGTTTCTTCTGTTTGCTCTGGCTAGTAGATGTATCTGTGTTATCTAACCTTGTTTACGCAGGTTCATTCCATCCTAAGCCAACTCAAGACTACAAGGTAAGTATATGCATCACAATCATGTGTATGAGGAATTCTTGCTGATGTACATACTGTTTGCAAGAAGGACTCATGAGCATGAAGGTATTTTCTTTAATATTCTTTGCTCTGATGCATATGGCCAAGATACATGTAACACATTGCCTACTCTATCATGGTTATGCTCTCACATGCTTCTATATTCCATATTCACATGATTGCATACATGTAGGGGGAGCCTATGCTTGTTACATGTCTTTCCAAAGCATTACTTGCTATTCTTTATATCTTTATCTAAAGCTTTGATGTATGTTTTCATCAATTACCAAAAAGGGGGAGATTGAAAGCACAAGTGCTCCCTAGGTGGTTTTGGTAATTAATGTCAACATATCTCTTGTTGGACTAACACTTTTATCTAGTATGTTTCAGATAAGTTCAACAATGGAGTGGCATGGACTAAAGGTTGTGGGAACTCCTTCAAGATGCTAAGGACAAAGGATTGGGTCAAGCTTCAAGCTCAAGACTCTTCATTTACATTTTAGTGATCCAAGATCACATTGATTCTATAGGAAAAGCCAATACTATCAAGAAGAGATGAGGTGTTGCTTAATGAGTTTCTTGCTCCACAGTGCTTAGTGATATGCTCCAGAATCCTCAACTACTTTCCCATTTCCACACATATGTCCTAAACCTAAAGTCAAACTCGGCCCCACCGATTCTTTCTATCCGGCGCCACCGAGTTCAGATGACATAGCCACTGCCACAAACCCTAGGCAAATCGGTCTCACCGATAGGGATCTCGGTCTCACCGAGATGGGATTGTAATCTCTCTGTGTATGTCCATTATCAAAATCGGTCTCACCGAGTTTGAGCAATCGGTACTACCGAGATTACAATGCAAACTCTCTGGTTAACTTATTACCAAAATCGGTCCCACCGAGTTTGAGTAATCGGTCCCACCGAGTTTGCCTGACCAACTCTCTGGTTAGCTAATTACCAAAATCGGTCTCACCGAGTTTGTGTAATCGGTCTCACCGAGATTACGTTATGCCCTAACCCTAACCATATCGGTCCTACCGAGTTGCATGTCGGTCCCACCGAAAATCCTAACGGTCACTAGGTTTACTAAATCGGTCCGACCGAGTTTGTCGATTAGGTCCCACCGAGTTTGGTAAATTGTGTGTAACGGTTAGATTTTGTGTGGAGGCTATATATACCCCTCCACCTCCTCTTCATTCGTGGAGAGAGCCATCAGAACAAACCTACACTTCCAGCATCCTATTTCTGAGAGAGAACTACCTACTCATGTGTTGAGGCCAAGATATTCCATTCCTACCATATGAATCTTGATCTCTAGCCTTCCCCAAGTTGCTTTCCACTCAAATCTTCTTTCCACCAGATCCAAATCCTATGAGAGAGAGTTGAGTGTTGGGGAGACTATCATTTGAAGCACAAGAGCAAGGAGTTCATCATCAACGCACCATTTGTTACTTCTTGGAGAGTGGTGTCTCCTTGATTGGCTAGGTGTCACTTGGGAGCCTCCGACAAGATTGTGGAGTTCAACCAAGGAGTTTGTAAGAGCAAGGAGATCGCCTACTTCGTGAAGATCTACCGCTAGTGAGGCAAGTCCTTCGTGGGCGACGGCCATGGTGGGATAGACAAGGTTGCTTCTTCGTGGACCCTTCGTGGGTGGAGCCCTCCGTGGACTCGCGCAACCGTTACACTTCGTGGGTTGAAGTCTCCATCAACGTGGATGTACGATAGCACCACCTATCGGAACCACGCCAAGAACATTTGTGTCTCCAATTGCGTTTGAATCCTCCAAAACCCTTCCCTTTACATTCTTGCAAGTTGCACGCTTTACTTTCCGCTGCTCATATACTCTTTGCATGCTTGCTTGCTATGTGTTATGAATGTTAAACTTGTGCCTAAACTCCACTTTAACTTAAAAAGATAAAAAACTACAACTTTGATACTTTGTGTCTAATCCCCCCTCTAGACACCTCTTCTCAAGGTCCTACAGCTGCGCTACCTATCACTTGTTTACCATGCCTCCCGTATTGCCATGTCAGCCTCTAACCTTTTCACCCTTCCTAGCAAACCGTTGCTTGGCTATGTTACCGCTTTGCTCAGCCCCTCTTATAGCGTTGTTAGTTCCAGGTGAAGTTGAAGATTGCTCCATGTTGGATAGGATTATGTTGGGATATCACAATATCTCTTATTTAATTAATGCATCTATATACTTGGTAAAGGGTGGAAGGCTCGGCCTTATGCCTGGTGTTTTGTTCCACTCTTGCCGCCCTAGTTTCCGTCATACAGGTGTTATGTTCCTTGATTTTGCGTTCCTTACGCGGTTGGGTGATTTATGGGACCACCTTGACAGTTCGCTTTGAATAAAACTCCTCCAGCAAGGCCCAACCTTGGTTTTAACATTTGCCACCTAAGCCTTTTTCTCTCGGGTTCTACAGACTCAAGGGTCGTCTTTATTTTAACCCCCCCCCCCCCCCGGGCCAGTGCTCCTTCGAGTGTTGGTCCGAAACGGGCAGACTGCGGGGCCACCACGGGGCAACTCGAGGGCTGGTTTTACTCGTAGGCTGACCTATTCGTTGTGCCCTGAGAACGAGATGTGTGCAGCTCCTATCAAGATTTGTCGGCACATCGGGCGGCTTTGCTGGTCTTGTTTTACCATTGTCGAAATGGTTTGTAAACTGGGATTCCGAGACTGATCGGGTCTTCCTGGGAGAAGGAATATTGTTCGTTGACCATGAGAGCTTGTGATGGGCTAAGTTGGGACACCCCTGCAGGGTATAAACTTTCGAGAGCCGTGCCCGCGGTTATGTGGCAGATAGGAATTTGTTAATGTCTGGTTGTAGAGAACTTGACACCAGATTCGAATTAAAATGCATCAACCGCGTGTGTAGCCGTGATGGTCTCTTCTCGGCGGAGTCCGGGAAGTGAACATGGTCTTTGTGTTATGTTTGTGCGTAAGCAGTTTCAGGATCACTTCTTGATCACTTCTACCTTCTCGACCGTTCCATTGCTTCTCTTCTCGCTCTTATTTGCGTATGTTAGCCACCATATTTGCTTAGTACTTGCTGCAACTCCACCTCATTACCACTTCCTACCCATAAGCTTAAATAGTCTTGATCTCGCGGGTTTTGAGATTGTTGAGTCCTTGTGACTCATCTATCACAACAGTTGCAGGTCCCGATGATACCAGTGCAGGTGATGCAACCGAGCTTGGATGGGAGCTCAACGAAGATCTTGGTCGTTGTTATGTTTTGTTTCATGTTGATCAGTAGTGGAGCCCAGTTGGGACGATCGAGGATCTAGCAGTTGGGTTATCTTCTTGTCTTTTGGCTTCGTCCATAGATGGACTATATGTGTGTACTCTGAATGATGTATGAATTATATGTTCATTGTGTGAAGTGGCGATTGTAAGCCAACTCTCTATCCCATTCTTGTTCATTACATGAGATTTTGTGAAGATGACCCTTCTGGAGACAAAACCACCATGCGGTTATGCCTCTAAGTCGTGCTTCGACACGTGGGAGATATAGTCGCATCGTGGGTGTTACACATATATGCCGTGACTCTTTCCATAGCCCCCTAATGTATCATCGTTCTCAATCTCGCACATTGTTCTCTACACCATCTATTCTAGATCTCTCATGAAGTCCCTATCACACACACGATGACTAGCTTCCCTTGCGTCTCCATACATAGGCCAATTTCGAACAACATCAACATTGTCTCCCTATCTATACGCCATATATGGACACAAACGACCTTTCTCTACCCCCCCTCTCTTCCTCTCTCTCTCTTTATCTATCTATCTCTCTCTCTCCCTCCCTCTCTCTCTCTCTCTCTCTCTCCGTCACTAGCTCTCTCTCTCTCTCTCTCGCTCGCTCTCACACCCCTCTCCCACGCACACTCGATGTCTCTTCCAAATAGTCTGCTCCCCCCGCCCGCACCCATGCTATCCTGCTACTACACATGCCACACCATTCCCCCTTCCCTTATACTAGGTTTACATCATTAGTGGTCTCTCTACTCCACATACACACACTCCCTCTCACACACAAACACACACAGACACACACAAACACCCATTTATCTGGATCCTCATCTCTCCCCATGTCCGCATGTGTATCTCACACACTCACTCTCTGATTATGTATATGTGTCTCCATGTTACACAACACAAAGCCCCATGTACATGTCTCTGTCTATCCTCCACACACATAGAAACAAAGAATCTCTTATCATTGCCTCAGTATCTAGACATATCACACATGAACACTGTCTCTCTCTCTCTCGCAAACATGCTCAACAAGGGTTTCCCCGTGAATAACTTACCGTCTATTCATCAACAGTCGTGGCAGTACGGCGAACACGAGACGTGAAAAAGAATAAATCTACACGTGCTTAGACCACCTAGTATGACTACTAGGACTAGGGCAAGCCGAAAGCGCACCGCCGTCACCCCCTCCTTATCGGCGACGGGAAAACCTTTGTTTTACATAGTCGAGAAGTCATTGTGATGAGGCCCCACATGCTAAGGCATTGGATAGAATGTAGATCCTAGTTTACGAAAACAAGTATCGATAATACGTTTGTATCTCCATACTTATATTTCTTCTCTTATAAAAAACTGAGTTGGTGATGATGGTACACGTGCCATCTTGCAATATAGACCGTCTGATCTATATCTGACGGATGGAAATTAAACTAAAACATACCCGCACCTCTCTCCACATTTGCAGACAAGGCCTTCCCTCGTTCATCCTTATCTCCAACAACCTCATTGATGAGCAAATTAAAAAGGAAGCCTCTAGAACATACTGGCATGGTGGCCGCTGCCGGCATCGTCCATCCCCATGCCTCCGCTCAGTCCGACCACCAATCACCACCACGCCCCACTCCTCTTCACCTTATCTCCTATTTCTCGAGATATCATTAGTTTTTACACATGGGATTACTCCCGCATGGGTCAATCACAACAAGTGTTTTATAAAAAAATGCATCTTGATGTTCCGTGCAATGCACAGGCATCTTGCTAGTACTCCAACAGAAACTAAGTTGGTGATGATGGTGTGTCTGTCATCCATCATTTCTGACCATTAGATCTACATCTAATGACTGTGAGGTAAGTTGTTGCCTTTTCTCACCAACATCCCACTTCTCTACCAATTTGCAGAAAACCCCATAATTAGTATCTTAAAACCAACCACATCCCTCCCTCACCTCACCAAAACAGCCAAAGAAATATATTCTGATTGAAACATAATATATCTCTAGTGATATATGTATATCAAAATTAGAGTGTTTTGTATCAAGTTTGTGAATAAGTATTATTCTAATTATGATCCGTTGCAACGCACATGAACATTGCTAGTATTTCCAACCATGCAAAAAAAATCCTAGTATTTCCATAGTTTTCAGTTTTCCATCAAGATATTAGTCACTCATGATTGATATTTACTTTCAATCATGTACACATATGCACTATGTAACTAGCCTTGCTTATTGGCTTCCAAAGCTTAACTTCCACTCCTACTTACAATATGTAGAGTATTTAACAAAAAACTACCACTTTCAACCAGCCCTAGGAAGAAACTATTGTACAAAAAATAGCAAAAACATACCCAAAATTTCTTAATCCATGCCAAAAACTACTACCTAGTGCCGATTAGGCTCGTTTTAAACCCGTTTATGACAGGGTTGGCCCACACGTCTACGCTGACGAGGCAGCTTAAACCAACACATTTTGTTTGACCGTTGACATGAGGGACCCACATATGACCTTCTATCCTGTTATTCCCCCTCAAATCATTATTTTTCCTGAATGTTACTTCAAATAGTACTGATGCGTGTTCGTTGGTGGCGCCGGTGATGAGCGAGTTGGCCGTCGCTCCGCCGGACGGGCCGGACGCCGCACTAGCCTCCGCACGGGTTGGCAGGCTGGCCCGAGCGTGACTCACGAGCGAGCAAGCCACCACGCTGGCCTTCGCTCGAGCCGGATGGCTGGCCTTAGCGCGGCACACGCGAGCAAGCCGCCGCACTGCCGTGCCGATCTAGCTAGCAAACCTTGCAGACAAGCAGTTGGATGGAGCTATCTTGGCTCGCTAGCAGCCGCGAGCGCCGGGCGGAGCTGACATCCGGGCTTCCGCAAGATGGCCTCCGCACCGCCGGCGGTTTTGACCTTGCCTTCTACTGGCAGCGGTAGCTGCGTCCCATGGCCGAGGATGACTAGGTGGACGGGCCAAAGGTAGGAGGTCACTCGGGGATTTTTGTGCGGACTGACATGTAGGTCCCACAAGTCATAACGCCTAACTTCCCGGTCGAATAGAAGGCGTTGACTTAAGGGGCAACATGGGTTGAAACTTGCCTATAACAGCACTTTGTAGAGTAGTCGTTTCTTGGTAGGGCTAGTTGGTAAGGGCATGTACAATGGTTGATAAGGTAGTCTTATCTTAAGTCTACCACGTATGCAAGTGATAGTAGTTTCTTGGCATTATTAGTGGTTTCTTAGCATTATTAGTGGTTTCTTGTAAGGAACAATGTACTACTAGCGACAAAAGGCGATTCTAGGTTGCGTTGTAGTACTACTAGTGGTCATGGGAGTGTATACCTTGTTTTGTGGGTTCGATCCTGGCCAAACGCACGGTGGTCTTTTTTTAAATAGTAACTGCGCTACGAGACAATATTGTACACGGGTAGTTTGAGTTTTGAAGTCAAACGGACGTGCGGCACCACAATCTGGGTGCACTGGATAGCCTAGCCACGTGAACGGTTTTTCCTTCCCATCATCCCGTGGCTCGCGTGCTCGCCCTAGCCGCACCTCGCTTGCAGCTTCCTCATCAGCTAGTAGCATATTTAAACTACCGCCTCCCAATTAACCCCGAGGAGCCGAAAAATCCTGGTGGGGCATTGGGAACTATGCAATATGGCTATGTACGTAAAGTGCTACTAGTACTCTACTACTCTGTAGCTTGTGGCGTTGCATGCATGGACTTCACTCCATTATCAGCTCTATAAAAGAAATTCCTCTTGACATGATTTTTTTTGAAACGGAGGCAAAAGCTTTGCCTCATCTCATTCATAAAGAAGGAACTAATAACAAAGTTTGACGAGATCCATTACACCTCCACAAATGGAAGCGAAAAGCCTAGTCTCGATGTATCAAATAACTCAAATGGTCTGCCCCCACAGTAACCGTCGATGATAAACAGGCTGCTAGTGTGTGCGTGAGAGGAGCGGCTGAGTAGGTCAGCTATGCGCTTGAATAAAGCATCGAGAGTATACCACTATGTAGGTGTACTTTCCCTGCATTGATAGTACGGTGATGCTTCTAGAGAATAGTAGTACCCTCCACTTCCAACTGTAGCTCCTTGGCCCTAAGATTCAAGAGTTCAAAACTGGTGCACTATACTAGAAGTACAGTACATCGCACTCCTAGTTGAGAAAGTAGTACTAATACTGCTACAGTATGAGTACGTAGTAAATAATACCCTCACCCCTTCGCTAAGGAACGATCGAGGAGCTACAATTGGAAGGGACGAGGCCCTACGGTTACTACGCTCTTATCTCCTCCTTGCCAGTTCCCCTCCCCCCGAAGGGAAGGCAGTTCGTCGCTGCTCCCATGGATTTGCCAGGCGGTTCTCCTCCTCGTCGGGGCTGGGAGACCTTGGACGACGATCCTCTGGGAGAAATCACACGCTGCTCCGGCGTCCTCACCGCCACAAGACTCGGTGCTTCCTGCACCAAATTTTTCAAGACGGTGCTTAAACAGGCTTGGGAAAAGGCCATGCTTGTTGGTCTTCCATGCGTCCTCGAGGAGAAGGTTCTTCTATGGAACAATCCTTCGAACAGTCCACCACTCCCTGGCCATGGTTGCACGTTGACTCAGCTAGAGTTGCCGACGTTGAGAGTTAGTCGGATTTTGTCCGACGAGCAGGTCAGTTATGGAGTTTAATCATATAGTACTTAGTTATTCCATTTCCATCCCATAATTTCTCCATTGCCCATCGTCTTATATATAGGTCTGGATCGGTGCCAGCGAAGATTGGCTTGCATACCTTGGGCCGGATACCACCATCATTTTGCACAGCATCCACAGCGGTGCGGCCGTTCCCGTAGACCCCTTCTCCACCATTGGGATCGGCCTTCCGGACTGGCTGGGCTTCAATACGTATGATGATGCCTACATAAGATTGAAGAAGATAGCAATTGCGGACTCGCCGACAAAGCAACGCAGATATGACGATTACTATCACATCGTGGTGTTCGACATAAGGATTGCCACCAATGCAATAGGAAGTAATAGCATAGGTTGGCGCATGTTGGCGGTGGCAGATTTGTACCCCTACACGTTCGAAGACGTTTGCTACGTCTTGAGCTTGCGTTGGTTTTCCTTGAAGAGGAAAGGGTGATGCAGCAATAGTAGCGTAAGTATTTCCCTCTGTTTTTGAGAACCAAGGTATCAATCCAGTAGGAAGCTCCTCAAAAGTCCCACGCACCTACACAAACAAACAAAGAACTCGCAACCAACGCAATAAAGGGGTTGTCAATCCCTTCACGGCCACTTGCGAAAGTGAGATCTGATAAAGATAGTATGATAAGATAAATATATTTTTGATATTTTATATTATAGGTTGGAAAAGTAAATATGCAAATAAAAGTAAATTGAAAGTTTATATGATGAAAGATAGACCCGGGGGCCATAGGTTTTACTAGTGGCTTCTCTCGAGATAGCATAAGTATTACGGTGGGTGAACAAATTATTGTCGAGCAATTGATAGAAAGGTGAATAATTATTATCTAGACAAGTAGACCGACTCCTGCCTTCATCTACTACTATTACTCCACACATCGACCACTACCCAGCATGCATCTAGAGTATTAAGTTCATAAGAACAGAGTAACGCATTAAGAAAGATGACATGATGTAGAGGGATAAACACATGTAATATGATATAAACCCCATCTTTTTATCCTCGATGGCAACAATACAATACGTGCCTTGCTGCCCCTACTGTCACTGGGAAAGGACACCGCAAGATTGAACCCAAAGCTAATCACTTCTCCCATTGCAAGAAAGATCAATCTAGTAGGCCAAACCAAACTGATAATTCGAAGAGACTTGCAAACATAACTTAATCATACATAAAATAATTCAGAGGAGATTCAAATATTTCTCATAGATAAACTTGATCATAAACCCACAATTCATTGGATCTCGACAAACACACCGCAAAAAGAGTTACATCAAATAGATCTCCAAGAAGATCAAGGAAAACATTGTATTGAGATCCAAAGAGAGAGAAGAATCCACCTAGCTAATAATTATGGACCTGAAGGTATGTGGTAAAATACTCATAAGTCATCGGAAGGGCTATGGTATTGATGTAGAAGTCCTCCATGGTCGATTCCCCCTCCGGCGGAGCAGCTGCGAAGGCTCCAAGATGGGATCTCGCGGATACAGAAGGTTACGGTGGTGGAAATAGCTTTTCGTTGTCGCCTTTGATGTTTTCGGGGTACGTCGGTATATATAGGAGGAAGAAGTACGTCGGTGGGCGCCTGAGGGGCCTGAGAGATAGAGGGGCGCGCCCTCCACCCTCGTGGCCGCCTTGGCAGCTTCTTGACTTGCACTCCAAGTCCTCTGAATCACGTTTGTTCCAAAAATCACGCTCCCGAAGGTTTCATTCCGTTTGGACTCTGTTTCATATTCCTTTTCTTCGAAACACTGAAATAGGCAAAAAACAGCAATACGGGCTGGGCCTCCGATTAGTAGGTTAGTCCCAAAAATGATATAAAAGTGTAAAGCAAAGCCCATAAACATCCAAAACGGGTAATATAATAGCATGGAACAATCAAAAATTATAGATACGTTGGAGACGTATCAAGCATCCCCAAGCTTAATTCCTACTCGTCCTCGAGTAGGTAAATGATAAAAACAGAATTTTTGATGTGGAATGCTACCTAGCATAATTCTCAATGTAATTTTCTTTATTGTGGCATGAATGTTCAGATCCAAATGATTCAAAATAAAAGTTCATATTGACATAAGAAATAGTAATACTTCAAGCATACTAATCAAAGCAATCGTGTCTTCTCAAAATAACATGGCTAAAGAAAGTTCATCCCTACAAAATCATATAGTTAGGCTATGCTTCATTTTCGTCACACAAAAAATGCTCCCATCTTATACACCCCCGATGACAAGCCAAGCAATTGTTTTGTACTTAAATAATCTCAAACTTTTTCAACTTTCACGCAATACATGAGCGTGAGCCATGGATATAACACTATGGGTGGAATAGAATATGATGATGGGGATTGTGTGGATAAGACAACAAAAAAGAAAGTCTCACATTGACAAGGATAATCAACGGGCTATGGAGATGCCCATCAATTGATGTCAACATGAGGAGTAGGGATTGCCATGCAACGGATGCACTAGATCTATAAATGTATGAAAGCTCAACAAAAGAAACTAGTGGGTGTGCACCCAACTTGCTTGCTCACGAAGACCTAGGGCTTCTGAGGAAGCCCATCATAGGAATATACAAGCCAAGTTCTATAATGAAAAATTCCCACTAGTATATGAAAGTGACAACATATGAGACTCGCTACATGAAGAACATGGTGCTACTTTGAAGCACAAGTGTGGAAAAGGAGATAGTAACATTGCCCCTTTATTTTTATCCTTTTTTTATTCTTTTGGGCCTTTCTTTTTTTGGCCTTCCTTTTCTTTTTCTTTTTTTTCTTTGGCCTTTCTCTTTTTGTATTTAGGGACAATGCTCTAATAATGATGATCATCACACTTCTATATATTTACAACTCATGAATTACAACTCAAAACTAGAACAAGATATGACTCTATATGAATGCCTCCAGCGATGTACCGGGATGAGCAATGAATCAAGAGTGACATGTATGAAAATTTATGCATGGTGGCTTTGCCACAAATACGATGTCAACTACATGATCATGCAAGGCAATATGACAATGATGGTATGTGTCATGATGATAAACGGAACGGTGGAAAGTTGCATGGCAATATATCTCGGAATGGCTATGGAAATGCCATAATAGGTAGGTATGGTGGCTGTTTTGAGGAAGATATAAGGAGGTTTATGTGTGATAGAGCATATCATATCACCGGGTTTGGATGCACCGGCGAAGTTTGCACCAACTCTCAAGGTGAGAAAGGGAAACGCACGGTACCGAGGAGGCTAGAAATGATGGAAAGATAATAGTGTGTATAATCCATGGACTCAACATTAGTCAAAAGAACTCATATACTTATTGCAAAAATCTACAAGTCATCAAAAACCAAGCACTACGCGCATGCTCCTAGGGGGATAGATTGGTAGGAAAAGACCATCGCTCCTCCCCGACCGCCACTCATAAGGATGCACAATCTAAGAACACCTCATGTTCGAAATTTGTTACACAACTTTACCCATACGTGCAAGCTATGGGACTTGCTAACTTCAACACAAGCATTCTTTAAATTCATAATCACTCAACTAGCATGACTCTAATATCACTACCTCCATATTTCAAAACAATTGTCAAGTATCAAATTGATCATAGCATCCAATTCACTTCCTATGATAGTTTTTATTATACCCAACTTGGATGCCTACCATTCTAGGACCAATTTTATAACCATAGAAAATACCATGCTGTTCTAAGAGACTCTCAAAATAATATAAGTGAAGCATTAGAGATCAACAATTTCTTCAAAATTAAGCCACGGTTGTGATCTAAAAGATATAAGCGAAGCACTAGAGCAAAAAACTATCTAGCTCAAAAGATATAAGTGAAGCACATAGAGTATTCTAATAAATTCCAATCAAGTGGGCTTCTCACAAAAGGTGTGTACAGCAAGGATGATTGTTGTAAACTAAAAAGCAAAGACTAATATCAGACAAGACGCTCCAAGCAATACACATATCATGTGGCGAATAAAAATATAGCTCCAAGTAAAGTTACCAATGAACGAACACGAAAGAGGGGATGCCTTCCGGGGGCATCCCCAAGCTTAGGATTTTGGCTATTCTTGAATATCTTGGGGTGCTATGGGCATCCCCAAGCTTAGTCTCTTGCCACTCCTTATTCCATAGTCCATCAAATCTTTACCCAAAACTTGAAAACTTCACAACACAAAACTCAACAGGAAATCTCATAAGCTCCATTAGTGAAAGAAAGAAAAACCACCACATAAGGTACTGTAATGAACTAATTCTTTATTTATATTGGTGTTAAACCTACTGTATTCCAAGTTCTCTATGGTTCATACCCTTACATACTAGCCATAGATGCATCAAAATACACAAACAACACACGAAAGGCAGAATCTGTCAAAAACAGAACAGTCTGTAGCAATCTGTAACTTTCGAATACTTCTGGAACTCTAAAAATTCTACCAAAATAGGAAGTCCTGTAAAATTTGTCTATTGATCTACAGCAAAAAGAATCAATGCAAAAGCATGTTTATGTGATTTATTGAATGTTTTCTCGTGAGCGTAAAGTTTCTGTTTTTCAGCAGAATCAAATTAACTATCACCATAGGTTGTCCTATAGGTTCTACTTGGCACAAACACTAAATAAAACATGAAAACACATCTAAACAAAAGGTAGATGCAAAATTTATTACTAAACAGGAACGAAAACAAAAAACATAAATAAAATTGGGTTGCCTCCCAACTAGCGCTATCGTTAGAAGTTTGGAAGAGAGCAAGTAGGCACACAAAAAAGAAGACAAGCGAAAGAGAGAGAGAAGAAGATTAGGAAAGAGAGGGCGAATAAAACGGCAATGGTGAAGTGGGGGATGAGAGGTAAATGGAAAATAAAGTAAATGCGAGGGAGATGAGTTTGTGATGGGTACTTGGTATGTCTTGACTTGAGCGAAGACCTCCCCGGCAACGGCGCCAGAAATCCTTCTTGCTACGTCTTGAGCTTGCGTTGGTTTTCCTGGAAGAGGAAAGGGTGATGCAGCAATAGTAGCGTAAGTATTTCCCTCAGTTTTTGAGAACCAAGGTATCAATCCAGTAGGAGGCTCCTCAAAAGTCCCACGCACCTACACAAACAAACAAAGAAATCGCAACCAACGCAATAAAGGGGTTGTCAATCCCTTCACGGCCACTTGCGAAAATGAGATCTGATAGAGATAGTATGATAAGATAAATATATTTTAATATTTTATAATATAGATTGGAAAAGTAAAGATGCAAATAAAAGTAAATTGAAAGCTTATATGATAAAAGATAGACCCGGGGGCCATAGGTTTCACTAGTGGCTTCTCTCGAGATAGCATAAGTATTATGGTGGGTGAACAAATTACTGTCGAGCAATTGATAGAAAAGCGAATAATTATGAGATTATCTAGGCATGATCATGTATATAGGCATCACGTCCATGACAAGTAGACCGACTCCTGCCTGCATCTACTACTATTACTCCACACATCGACCGCTATCCAGCATGCATCTAGAGTATTAAGTTCATAAGAACAGAGTAACGCATTAAGAAAGATGACATGATGTAGAGGGATAAACTCATGCAATATGATATAAACCCCATCTTCTTATCCTCGATGGCAACAATACAATACGTGCCTTGTTGCCCCTGTTGTCACTAGGAAAGGACACCGCAAGATTGAACCCAAAGCTAAGCACTTCTCCATTGCAAGAAAGATCAATCTAGTAGGCCAAACCAAACTGGTAATTCGAAGAGACTTGCAAAGATAACTTAATCATACATAAAAGAATTCAGAGGAGATTCAAATATTTCTCATAGATAAACTTGATCATAAACCCACAATTCATCAGATCTCGACAAACACACCGCAAAAAGAGTTACATCGAATAGATCTCCAAGAAGATCAAGGAGAACATTGTATTGAGATCCAAAGAGAGAGAAGAAGCCATCTAGCTAATAACTATGGACTCGAAGGTCTATGGTAAACTACTCATAACTCATCGGAAGGGCTCTAGTGTTGATGTAGAAGCCCTCCGTGGTCGATTCCCCCTCCGGTGGAGCACCGGCGAAGGCTCCAAGATGGGATCTCGCGGATACAGAAGGTTACGGTGGTGGAAATAGCTTTTCGTTGTCACCTTTGATGTTTTCGGGTTACGTGGGGCCCATGAGATAGGGGGCGTGCCCAGTAGGGGGGCGCCCTCCACCCTCGTGGCCGCCTCGGCAGCTTCTTGACTTGCACTCCAAGTCCTCTGGATCACGTTCGTTCAAAAATCACGCTCCTGGATGTTTCATTCCGTTTGGACTCGGTTTGATATTCCTTTTCTTCGAAACAGTGAAATAGGCAAAAAACAGCAATACGGGCTAGGCCTCCGATTAGTAGGTTAGTCCCAAAAATGATATAAAAGTGTAAAGTAAAGCCCATAAACATCCAAAACGGATAATATAATAGCATGGAACAATCAAAAATTATAGATACGTTGGAGACGTATCAACGTTGTGCGCCATCTAGGCCGCATCTTCGCGGTGACAAGCCAGGGGACTTGTTTCATATGGTTGCCATCCTACGGTACGGGAGATTACAAACAGAATGCACAAACATCATTTGCATCCCTAATGGTACTCCATTATTTTGCAGGGACCAGTCATCCCCCGATCAAAATAAGATCGCCGATCCTGGATGTGCATTTCATCCGCGATTCGGTCTAACCTGGAACCTTGTAGCTGGCTTTGGCATATTGGGATCAACTATCTTAGCAGTCGTTACCCATGGTACCACTGATGTGCAACATGGTCACACAATCTACCACGATTGGACTATCACCATCTACCTAGGTATTCCATTTAGTATTATATTTTTTAACCCTCTCGCCTTCTCTTACATTGTTGTACTACTTACTAGTACTAGTAGGAGTACTTTTTACCTTGGAGGACGCGTATAGCTAGCTAGGCCCTTGAAGACTTGAACCCACTAGCTGCCACCATTTTTGTTTTTCCATGTCTTACTATCTCATCCATGTAGCTAAGAGTGGCTATATATAATAAGTCAGTTATTTTACTTCCTCCATACCGGAGTAGTACTGTTTGCTGCACAGTATTACTGACCGCCATATTTGAGCACACCATTATTATGCATGGACCTTGACTATGTACGTCACCATGTGTCCAGATCTGAGATGCCGCATGTACCAGATGAACGGTGCCGAGTTCGACCCCCGTGATGCTACGTGGGTGCCGAGGAACACTCTTGGAGAGTACTCGCTTTTCATTGGGGACAGCTACCCCATTGTGAAGCGGATGCCACCTTCTGTGCACGACACCAAAGGCCTTCCATTCATGAAGCATGGTTGTGTCTTCAGTGCGCACCGCCGGATGAACGACATGCTCGGACACGCTATCCCTGATTTATGTCGCTTCAGCTTGGATGAGTCTCCATCATGTGGAACCAGACTAGAAAGTTGCGACAATGATTCCCGTTGCCCACCGCTATGGATCGTGCCATCCATGAAGAACACCTGGGACTAGAACTTGGAGGAGGACATGTAGCCCATCTATAACGTGTAAGTGGAGTATGGTAAATTGTGAACGGTAGCACTATGAATATATGTAGACTAGTCGTGCACAAATTTATCACATGAATTGGAGATGAAGTTGTGTGGCATACTGGCATTTGTCCTTTAGAATTTATTACTAGTAAATGTGTTATGTGTACGTGCAACTTGTGTGGTTGTTGCACAGGCTCCAACACGCTCTTTGAGAAAAAAAGGTGGCACGACTTTGGATATAGGTGAGGTGGCGGCATCATATAGTAGCATCGTTCGCTATAGTTGTATTATACTCCTACTAGGACAACAACTCCTATAAAACCTTGCGCTTGGCTCTTTGCCTCTTCGGGAGGTCCAATAGTCCATACTCGTGTGAACCTTGCACTTGGCTCTTCGCCTCTTCGGAGGGTCCAACAATGATGATACCACAGTACAATATGCTTCTGGCAATCTGACACCGATTGAACTCCTGCACGTCCACCGTGAGGGCGAGGGAGAGGGAGAGGGAGAGGGCGCTGTAGTCAAAACCCTCTCCTCGTCCTGCGAGCCACCGCAGCGTGGGCGAGGGAGAGGCGTAGTAAGCAAGCTTATCCTTGTTCGGCAAGTTGACGGGACACATCAAAGCAGTACTAGTACTAGTCCATAATGCGTCCTTTCTGGTTAATATGGCTTAAATTGAAATGAGAAAAATACACCGGCGGTCAACGTATGTAACAATAGGCTCTTTATGGTCACTATATATAGTTTTGTGGTGGTTATACAATCACTAGCTCATCATGGAGCACTCCGCACTGTATTGCACCCTACTGACCGGCCGCATAGTCGACGTGGCACTTTCTTGAGTGTTTAAATTGTCACCTGGTTTCTGGGTCCCATCTGTCAGTTGGCAGAGCAAAGAAATTAGTTAAACAAAACTTTATGCAGGCGCGACAGGAGTCTAACCCTTGCGCACGAACCACCCTGGTTGTGTATGTACGTGCATGCACGTGTACTCCCTCAGTCTTCCAACAAAGAGTGTACATCGGCTAAAAAACAAAGAGTGTACATCTACACTTCCAATGCTTTATTGATTGACTAATGCACCAACTTGTGCTCTAGGTATAGGCTATATGTCTATCCTTAATTATAGCATGCAACAACCTTCATTTAATCTTCTTCTCTCAACGGTCGAATGCACACATAAGTCTGCTACTTTTGGGCGTTAATTATGCCCTGGTCAATGTGTAAATCTCTAAATGTACAGTCTTTCACGGACGCAGGGAGTAGGTTGAGCACTTGAGCGTGAGCGTGTGTGTTGCGTTGTGTGCTGTGTGCCGGGTGGGTGCGTGAGTGTTGCGTGCATCCATGTGTACGTGTGAGTGTTGCATATTGCATGCATGCATGCATGCATGAGGCTTTTACTCCCTCCCATTGACATGTTCATATTTCAAGCTTCCTCTGTTCCCTCCATATGGTGATACTCCCTCTGTTCCCAAATACGAACTAAAAGCCTCCCTCTGTTCCCAAATACAGAATAATTGTCTTTCTAGAGATTTCAACAAGTGACTATGTACGGAGCAAATTGAGTGAAGTGACTAGGCATAGGGATATTGTAGATAGGAAGTCTTCGCGATCCATTATTCCCCATCTCAGTCAGAGAGAACTATTCAACAGTCTTCGCAGTGAAGTGACAATGCACACTGCAGCAGATGGGACACTTAATTAATAAGCTGAACCAGCGTGTTGGTGTTACTAAATCAGCCTTACCCAGTACTGCCATCATGTTTGCCAGTAGAGCACGCTTCCGCAAATACACCTACGCACCTCTCTCCTCCATTAACTGACATATGGGCCCTCTTGAGGTAGACCCACATGTCATCGGTGTAACTATTTACACTCTGAAGGATGGTATATCCTGGTAGTAGTACTAGTAGAATTGAGATTTAATGCACTTTCTTCCCCGTCTTTCACTCATCTACCTCCTCTCTTCTTCTTCCTCCTCTCTTCCCCATCATCGGCCGCACACCATTTCCCCCGCTCACTGCTCGCCCGCCCGCGCCATCTTCCTTGGTAGCTCACGCGTACCATATCCCCCCGCTCACTGCTCGGCCACACAAGGAGAAGCTTCTTCACTTGCCTGCCCGAATCCACTTCCCCGCTGGCTTGCATGCACCAAAAACCCCAATGGCAGAACCGACTGACACGCAGAGCCACGATTGGAATTCCCTCCCCGATGTTCTCTTGGAGCAGATCTGTAATCATATGGACCTACTCAGCACCGTCCGTATGGCCGCATGCTTAGTGTATTTGTACTGTCTACTCGTCTGCAACCGGCCGGCTCTTTTCAAGACACCCTGCTTGTTGATGCCTGATCCTCGCAGGTGGCCCAGACACCGACTTGACGATCCTACGGAGGTTGCCGCGGTGCCCCTCAACATGCTACCACTACCCCTCGACATGTCCTTCATGTGTGGCCACTACTGGGCGGGCATGAAGGCCAACTGGATCATCCTCATTCACCAATCCGGTAGTCTGTGGCGTCTCATGGATATTTGGACCCAGCGAGAGATCACCCTTCCACCGTTGGATACCGCCGCCATCGAGCCTTGCGGCCCGCCAGACACTCCTGCCTACTACGCATGAGGCGCGTCAAGCTTTTGGCTCGACCTCTGTTTGCTAAAAGTTGTAATCTGTGAAGTGCCCACACCATTAGAGGACTACATGAATTACAAGCTCATTGCCTTGTTGAACATGGGATTAGTCTATCTGGAATCCGGTCGCCATACATGGTTATGACTCATCGTCAATCCTGTTAAGGCAACATTTATGTCTGATGCTATAGTGCATGATGGCATCGTTTACATGGTCGACGCACAGATTGGCTGCCTATACTGGTGGAATCTATCATCGTGTAATTGTTCTATACCATCTCATCTTTACCTTATGAATACGATTGCCTGTTCATTGTTACAAATTTAGAATAGATAGTATGTCTATAACCACATCATTGCTATATGTTCCTCTCATTTCCTAGATTTTTATGACCACACATGTTATTGTTAGAGTTGATATGAGAACAATTGGCATCTAATGATTGTTAGAATAGATATTATGAGCATAACCTCATGATTGCTATATGTTACTCTCATTCCCAAGATTTTTATAACAACACGTGTTATTGCTTAGAGTTGATATGAGAACAATAGTAAGTGCTATGGTAGAATATGAGTAGGCCCTGTCATAGTTGTTTTCCTCTCATTGTTACATGATGTTTGAACCATGACATATTGCTAGAATATGAAAGCCATTGGCTTATTTTTTAACTTGGGGTATGATTATGACCACGGCATTGCAATTCTCTGTCTATGATATGTGTCATTGTTATAATAATCTTAATTCCACACATACTCTAAACATGATTGTTTATTTTTGTCCTTTTGGTCTCCAATTTGAATTGTTGCAACAGACACAAATGCGCTGGCCTTCATGATTCCAGGACCTGGAATCATAGCAGCCAATGGGTGCCGGTTTACCGCTCGTTCAGCTGACGGCGGTCATTTGATGCTCATTCACATGTACCAAATTGACCAAACCATTACATCAAACCACATGCAGTACAATGCCTGGGGCATTCGTGACATTGATGGCTATGGCTGCTTCGTGTTCGAGAAAGATACCAGCTCTGTTGGGCCAGGCGTATTCAACTGAAGGCGGGTTTATAGCCTCGGCAACCACTCAATGTTCCTCGGGCTCAATTATCCGATTAGTCAACCAATCATCATATCATCGGCGATGATTATCGTGCTATGCAACTTCCATTCGCCAGGGGGGACTGTGTTTGCACATCATACCATGGGTTTCATGAATCACCATATCCAGAGATTCGTCGACATAGCTTATTGCCAGATAATCTTCAATGTGTGAAAGGCATCAAGCTTCCATGCGATGGATGGCTTTTGCAAACCCGACATGCGGCGATGTGGTTCATGCCAACAACAAATATGCACAACTTGATTCGTACTGATATCTAGACTGTGCAATGTATTTTGTTGATGTAGCACGACCCTCTTTTGTTGGATATTATGTATTTTTGTTAGTTTGAAGCACTCCTCTAGTTTGAAGGATAGATACCTTTCTGGGATCAAGTGCATCCTAACTCACCTGCGTAGGATGTACTGATAATGATGATGGAGATGTTGTGCAGAAGCCATATATATATATATATATATATATATATATATATATATATATATGTATATATATATATGGTGGGTCTATTATGATAACACCCCTTAAGACCTTATTCTGCACACCCAAACCTTATTCTGCTAACACCTGATCCGAACACTCCGCACCCGCGCATGCTAGAACCCACCGAACTTTAAAAACCAAAACAAAAAAGCTCCAACACCACACCACACCCCACCCCAACCCACCTTCTTCCCCGGTCAAACCCCACCCACTTCTCACCAACGCCCCAACCCCACCGCAAACCCAGGCCCCCGAGCCCAGTGCCACCACTCGCAAGTCCCACCCCCCACGAGCACGGTGCTCCGGCGGCGGACCCAGGCATCCCCGGTCAGAACACGCCTCCAATTTCCCTGCAGGCGCTG
This sequence comes from Triticum aestivum, assembly GCF_018294505.1. Lineage (NCBI taxonomy): Eukaryota > Viridiplantae > Streptophyta > Magnoliopsida > Poales > Poaceae > Triticum > Triticum aestivum. The sequence continues at coordinate 485,825,621 of NC_057795.1, forward strand.
GATCCCAAGTGGTCGTGGCCCGCCTGTCGCCCCGCTCCTCCTTTCGATGCCCCGTGGCCCCAGCCTTCCTTCAACGTCACCGGCAACCACGGCCGCCTCCATTCGACCCATGCTCCAGGCATCTTCTCCTCCTTCCGCCACCACCGCCCGCAATCACCTTCCACCGCAAAGCGCTGCTGCCTTCCAGTTTGAGGCGCCGCCCCCTGCGTCAGATCCGTGAGGCCCCAGCCGCCCCCTGCGTCAGATCCTGAGGCCCCAGCCACCCCGGGGCGCACCCAACATGGATCCGGTGGGATCCACCATCATATCTTCCCTGACGGGCAGTGCGGCATCAGCTCGGTGCTCATCAAATGGTGAGCTCCACGATGCGCCACTGCCCGGTCTTCTCCATGGCGCAGGATCCCCATCACCCCGGAGAGATGTCCTACTTCCCCTCCCCTCCGGCGAGATCTCCTGCATGCCGTTCGGCCTTCCACCGCGTGCAGCTCGGCCACCATAGACTTGAAGTGCGTTGGGTCGCGCGATACGGTTGGTTGGCGCATGGCCGTGCAGTTCGCGGCCACCACGGGCCCCCTCACCTCTACCTCCATGGCCGCTTCCTCAACCAGCGGTGCCCTCCCATCATCGTCGGCCACGGCGCCGCAGCCACCGGGCTCGAGCGTCTGCTCTTCACACTTGATCTTCTGCTAGCCGGCGTCACCCGGGGCCGATCCAGGCAAGGGTGGGGGTGTGGATGTGCAGGGCAGTGCCCCCCGAGGTGCAGTGTGGTGCGCGTGCGTGCAGTCAAAAATCGGAGGCGTGCAGTGCAGTAGAGCACCAGACCTCTGTGCAGTTTGCTTGTGGATGCCTCAGATGATGATAGCTACTTGGGAGGGAGCTGAAGAACCTCCTCATCTGGTTTCATCCATCGCCTACTCGGCGGTAGGGCCGGAGTACCTCAGCAGCAGAGATCGGGATTTCCAGCCCCCACCCACCTAGGCGATCCCGATGGGGGTGCTCCTCGCCAAGCCCCATCGCGCTTCATCCAACAAAAAATCATGCAGCTCAACGACCATGGCAGTGCAGCTCGGAGGCACTTGTGATGTGGTTCACTGCTCGCGGGCTTGCAAATTGGGCGTTTTTTGCGTGTGGATGGAAATTCATCATCATGGAGTGCAGCTACAGTTCGGGCGAGGGTGCGTATGATCATGGTGTGCAGAGGCGCGGCAAGTAGTTCGCCGGGCGCGACGACGCAATTCACTTCCTTTTCTCTCTTTTCAAAAACAAAGTGTTGAGGCTCGTCTTGTGTGCAGGTCACTGTGTTCAACTTTTCATCTTGGCACGTGTGTGATAATCATCCCTCTGTGTATCTGTAGTTCATTATGTTCTCCAGCTAGCTCAACTACTACTCGTTGGCGTTGGCTGCCTTCTATTGGCCAAATGAAGGAGGAGCGGTTTTTAGTCCACGCGTCGCCGGCATGCAGTTCGTGTGTGCGTGGTCTAGCCCAACCACGACATGATCCTCTCCATTCTCCCAGGTAAATTCTTTCCCCCAATTTCACCTCACTTCCTGTAGAGAGGCTACATATAGCATCTCAACCTCTTAGTTAGCCAATTTGGTGTGTTATCGCTCTGGAATTCGAATTAGATGCTTGGTGCTTCACATTGATTCATTTTTTAGTTCATTTTTTAATCCTCTGAAATCCTCAATGTATATGCAAGTACGAGTAGTATACAACGAGTCAATATATATAGTGTTTTTGGTGTTTGGTGCAACAGTAACATGTGTTTCTTCTCTTCTATATGCAGGCATCGACTTGGCCAATGACGGCGTGCGGTGCGGCCAACGACGACTTGCAGTATGGCCAATGATGGCGTGCAGTGTCGCCACCAGCACACCTCGGGCATGGGGGCTGTTCCGGGACTCGCCGCACCATGCTCCTCCCGTCTGCCAGAGACGCGAAAGGAGCAGCTTCTCTGCCAACGGTCGCGGCCTCCAACCTCCTATACCTTTGAACTGGCCGACCCCCCTTCTCCACCTGCTTTGTCCGCTTGCCGGTCAGCTGGTCTCCAACTTGCAGAGATGCACACGACAGCACTCTCTTTCCCTTTTGCAGTGCACACGGGTGCCCTTTTGCAGTGCATATGGGCGATGGCACAGTAGACCTCCAAAAACCGGCGTGCGTTCGTTGTGCAAAAATTTGTAGAATTTGCTTGTGTAAAACACTTCAGTTCTTTTGTATTCATCCATGTGTCAAAACTGCAAAAACAATATAGAGAACGTTGTGGTTCTCTGGGGTTCACTTTTTTGTCGGAAAACAACAAAAGTAATGAGGTTCACTTTGAAAAGTGTTGAGGTTTGCTTGTGCTCTATGTGAAATGCAAAAATGTTAGGGAAGCAAAAACGGAGTAATGAGGTCCAATTTGAAGACTGTTGAGGTTCGCTTGTGCTCTATGTGAAGTGCAAAAATGTTAGGGGAGCAAAAACAAAGTAGTAAGGTCCACTTTGAAGAGTGTTGAGGTTCGCTTGTGCTCTATGTGAAGTGAAAAAATGATAGGGAAGCAAAAACAAAGTAGTGAGGTTCACTTTGAAGAGTGTCGAGATTCGCTTGTGCTCTATGTGAAGTGCAAAAATGTTAGGGAAGCAAAAACAGAGTAATGAGGTTCCCTTTTGATAGTGTTGAGGTTCACTTTCGCTCAATGTGAAGTGCAAAAATATATGCTAAAAGAAATGAAAAAAATAATGCGTCCCACTTAAACTTATGTCGAGGTTCGCTTTTTCTTCGATGGGAATTGCGCTCGCCTCATATCACAAAAACAGTAACAAAAAAAGCATGTAGTACTCTCTGTCCAACATTGCAATGCGGTTTTTGATTTGAAGCACTACACGTGATATGTTGTTTTCGATTTGGTCGACGTTGCAGTGTGATTCACTTCAAAATGTGAAAGGATAGCAAAATTAATGCGGAAGCAAATCGCAACACAGATAGAAGAGAACGCATGACTCATTTTCCTTTTCTTAAAATAAATAAATGCGTCTGTGTTGCAGAGACGGGTAGAGTGTACTGCACTTTTTCTCCAACAAAGGTGTGCAGTGCATTTTCTTTCACTATTTCGTCTTCTGCTGCAAACAAAAATAAACTAAACCGCAAGGACAGCAAACAGTGGACTTAAACAATACAAGACACAGCCTGCTGAATTGCCGTGTGAACCCAGGACATGATTGCCGAAGTGCAGGGCAGTCTGCCGAGTTGCATGATGTAGTGGTTGTGCTGCCGTCGACGTGGAGTGTTCCTTTGGAATCCCACGGGCATGCCTATGTGATGTTTGAACTCCATAGATGCCTGCAAGCTGCACCCATACCACCAGAGATGCATGCATTACCGATTAACTGCACGCCTCAACAACACTGCATCATCGACAGGGTGCGAGGCCATGGCGAACTGCATCCGAAGGCAAAAAAAGAAGCGGAAAACAAGCATTTTTTTTTTGAACTGCACCAGCCGTTGACCTTCAGCTCCAGCTTGGGAGGATCGCTTGATTCCGACAGTGGAAAATTATCATCGAATGATGCTGATAGACACAAAAATCATCAACGGGCACCCAACCGAACAGCAATGGAGGGCCAGCCGAGCTGCAATTGACCCTGATGCACGTGACGCCCGATAGTGGCCGCAACGACCCATCCAGGCAGTAGGTCGAGGTGGTGCACTGGAACTCGCCCGGGATTGTGGAACCCAACCGGGAGGGGAGGAAGACAGGGGGCTGCGAGCCATCCAACTGCACGGAAGCACTGGCCAACTGCGCGGAAAGCCAACTACACGGAGCACCGACCTCAACTTCAAGGCTGCGGTCGCCGGACTGCAGGGAAGGCTCCCAGGGGATGCCTTGGCCCTGGCCCGCGGGACAACGCCGTCATCCTGTCCTTGGTGCGCCACACTAGCCGCACCGGGAATTTGTTGCTCCCGCTGCAGGGGATAGGGCACCCGCATGCTCACGCCGTGGGCAGGCAAGGAAGGGGGTATGGGAGTAGTCGCCGGTGGTGGTAGATCGGCCGTGGAGGGTGCTGGATGGCGCGATAGGTAGCCTAGCTGACGGATCCGGTGTTGATGGTCGCGTCCCGGGCCGGTGGCGACTGGATCCGGTGGGATCCGTCTGGGGGCCGCCAGATCACTGCGAGAAGGTGGCCACCGTTGCGCGGGGCAAGGGGCGCAGCGTGCGTTGGCGAGGTGTCGTTGGAGGGGAGAGTGGATCCGCGAGGAGGCATGGCCATGGCGCTGCCGGGGAAGAACCAGGAGAAGGAGGCAGGGGAATTTTGTTGCTGCCGCTGCAGGGGAAGAGCCAGGAGGAGGAGCCATGGCCCTGGTCTCCGATTTGGTGCCCGTGGTGGCCGGGGCTGCGGGAGAGGGGTGCACCAGCAGTGGCACTGTAAGTCGCTGGTCGTGGGAGCGCGCCACCGGGGAAGGAAGGCGGTGGTCCGTGAGGAGGTGGGTGGCGTGGTTGGACATGGAGAGGAGTGGGGGGAGAACATGGTGGAGTTGAGATAGGCTACATGAGGAAGAAGGTGGACGAGAGTTGAGTGGGGTGGGGATGCGGTGCGGTGCAGGAGTTCGAAGTGATAAGTGCTCACTGTACAGAGATGCAGTGCACTCCCGTTGACCGTGCAGTTTGAAAGTGTTAGCAGAATAACTATTCTACTAATATTAGCAGAATAGACCGGTTATATATATATCAATTAGGCTTCAAATGCGTACTTGTTAGTTAAACATATGGTTAAAATGTGACACTAAATGCGACCAGTAAGTAGTACAATGGCAGTACTAGTATGCGTCGGTCAAATTATTCATCATGTCCACACATTCAGTTGACGTGACAACATGCTGCGCGTGAGGTGACACAAGAATCCTTGCCGCGTGTTCGGGTATTCCGGACTTCAAATTTGGAGTACCACTTATCTGTCGAAATCTTTCATCATTCACTTAAAACAGTCGATTGATCCTACATTGAGTACCATACAACTGGAATTAACCGATGCAAGTCCAAGAAGGATTGGCCGGTGCTGCTGGCTGGCGTCAAGTTCGATCCCATGGATCAGGAGCTGATTGAGCACCTTGAGGCCAAAGTGAGTGCTGACAGCGCGAGATCTCATCCTCTCATCGATTTTTTTCATACCAACCATCGACAGCGAGCACGACATATGCTACACCCATCCTGAGAAACTTCCAGGTAAGACACCGATCGACCATCTACTTGTACAAACATATTCCTTTGTTTATAGCTCTATTTTTCTTTTTAGATGCAGACCTAGTGAAGCAATTACAGTTTTACAGTTAATAAAAAGTGAAACAAGTGACTGCAACATGTGAAAGATGTTATGAAAATGCCAACTATGTACACTAAAACTTGTATTCGACAATACTGCAGGTATCACACTGAGTGGCCTAAGCAAGCATTTCTTCTAGCGCAATTCTAGGGTGTTCAAAAGGGGCATGTGGACGCGTCGCAAGATACAGTCGGAGTGCGGCATGCACGCGATGTGGCACAAGACCGGCAATACCTTGTCGGTGATGGTCAACGGCCAACAGACGGGTAGCAAAAAGGTTCTGGTGCTACACACCAACAAGAACTTCGACCAGCAGAGGACCAACTGGGTCATGCACCAGTACCACCTCGGGGACCTAGAGCAAGAGAAGGAGGTGGGCTGGTCCTCTGCAAGATTTTCTATCAGACGAACACTAGGGCCAGGAGTAAAAAGAATATAAGTTAGTTTGGTATTGGTACTTGTACTACCCGTCCGCAAGTTGGTAGTGTTGTTAACGATCTTTCAGTATGAACTTGGCATTTTCTTCCAACCATAATGTCGAGGGTCGACGTGGATATAAATCTGAATCATTTGTTTTGAAACAAATTTTGAGGCACCTGATTTTTATTTGATGGGTAGCATAAGCACCTGGCGTTCGAATTCCCAGTTCTCCAAATTTTTCAAAACAAGTGCATGCACTTATTATCACGACGAAAAAACAATATACCTGCTGCATCCCAATTTTCAGTCTGTACTTGTAGAATTCTCTCGTTTATTGAGCATGTATATTGTTTTTTCAGGTCGAGCAAGTTTCAACTGGGATGTAGACTGCCCAGGCCTCGTTTTGTTTTTAACAGGCCCAGCCCATGACGACAACGGGTCACAAAGATCCAGCAGGTATCTACTAGCCTCTGGCCCGCCAAGATTAGTTATATTTTGTCTTACAACATCCGCAAGCAGTTTTTTTACTGAATCAAACACACAGCCCAGTTCTATTTTCCTCTTGAAATGTCATGTCCTACATCCGTTTTCTAATCTCTACCTATAGTTTTACTAGTTTATATACACGTGTCATTATATTGAAAATACATAAAATTCCCTTTTCATATTTACATCCTTATTTTTGTTGTTGTTTTCCCTCCCCGCGCTGATTTTTTTACCAATGGTTTTCCCTTAAACCAACTCAATTGTTTCACGTCTTATTTGCTTACAAAAACAAAATGATTTTTTTGGCAAATAAATAAGTCCTTAAAAAATGTTTATCATTTCGGGACTACAATAGTTTGAACTCCACTTAAATATGCAAAATAAGGTTGAACTTTTTGACCGCCTGGGCAGAAAATGGGCTGTAATAAATTACTTAAGAATTAGCAAATGGGCTGCAAATTATTAAAAAAAATAGCAAATAGGCTCTATGTTGTCTGTCACAGATTTGGAGCCTGACTTGTGGGGCTACTAAGTTCATGCATACACAAGGTTTCTCAAAAAAAGAAACTTAGTCAACAATCGACTCTACCAGTGTCACACCGTTAGATGTCAATCTAATGGCAATCGTGCTTCTTCATTCTCTGATCTTCCTGCTCCAGCCGCCCAAACCAGCGCCGGCGGAACCGCCTGCTTCCGCCTCCCGTGGCCGGCTGTGCTGCCGGGCAGGCCTCACGGCCCCACCATACTCGCATCCCTGGCATGTCTATCCCTCTACTCACCCACACCTCCTGTTATTTTCTGGCAACGGCAGCTGAACTAGTCAACCCTCGTACTCCCCACCATGTGGGCAACCACTATCGTGTCTTCCCCGGCTCTATGTCGTTCCCTTTGTAGGCCTCGCCGTTGTCCACCGCCCTGGTGCTCTCGGTGCGACGTGGTCAACATGGTCAACGAACGAGATCCATCGGAAGTGGACTGTACATGGAGAGGCTGACAGTTGGGTCCATGGCTGCACACAAGGAAATGCCTTCTTATTACGCGCAAAATAATGATTCCTCTGCCTGACATCTAGGACCCACCGGAAGGGCCTCTGTATTTTGCGAAAAAAACATTCCCCCCGCTGACAGGTCGGACCCATCAGCTATATCTTCGCACGCAAGGAAGTGCCTCCTTATTGCACACAAAAAAATGAATACCCCCTGCCAGCTGGGACCCACCATAGTGGGAGGCTGACTTGTGGGCCTACTAAGTTGACGGGGACGGAGGGCTTTGTCAACTTAGTCAATATGAATGATTCTACCTCCAGTGACCGTACGATGTCCATCCAATGGCCATAGTGCTTCTTCAACCTCTGGTCTTCTTGCTCCAGCCGCCAAAACCAGCGCCGGTCGTGTCGCATGCTCCTGCCTCCTATGGCCGGTTGTGATGCCGCAGAGGCGTCACCCAAACCCCTTGTTATTCTGCGGCGACGGAAGCGTCACATCGCAGCCGAACTAGTAAACCCTTGTACTCCACTCCGTGTGGGCTTCCACTGTCACGTCTTCACCGGCTCCGCGTCGTCCCCTTCCTGGGCCTCGCCGCCGTCCACCACCCTGGTGCTCTCGGCACAGCGTGGTCAACGTGGTCAAGGAACGACTTCCATCAGAAGAGTACTGTGCGTGGAGAGGCTGACAGCTAGGTCCACGGCCGCCGTAAGGAAGTGCCTCCTTATTATGCACAAAATAATTATTCATCCACCTGACAGCAGTGACCCACCAGACGGGCCACCATATTTCACGAAAAAAAGTTTCCCCCCTGACTATTGGGACCCACCAGCTACATCTTCGCACGCAAGGAAGTGCGTCCGGGCAAAAAAACGATTTGCCCCCTAACTGATGGGACCCACCAGCTACATCTTCGCACGCAAGGAAGTGCCTGACAGTTGGGACCCACCTGGTCGAAGCGTACGTAGCGTTGTCATTCTGGTCACGAACGTGTACGTACATGCTAGTCGATGTAGAGGCGCGCACGTGTCATAGTAGAGGCGCGCACGTAGCATGTACACGTACATACAATGGCCAGGGTGCAAGAAAGTAAATACGGCCACGTACGTACATACGGGCGGGGTCTCGAACGCCTACTCGCACATACGTACGGCTAGGGCTCATGTACATTGTTGGGTCAGAACAGAGAAAATGCGTCGTTGTCGTGTTCATGGGGAGGCAACGAAATGCTCGTGTTCATCGGGAGGCAACGGAATGCGTCGTGTTCATCGGGAGGCAACGGAATGCGTGGGAGCCAACCGACTTGGATGGAACAGCCGATGGAAACGAGGCTTGGCGTACCGCAGAACGGAGGAAAAGGCCTTGTGTTCGACCGGCCACGGTCGAAACGGGATCATGTTCATCGGGAGGGGTCTGGCATACCGCAAAACAGAGGAAACGGACTTCTGTTGGACCTCCTACGGTCGAAACGGGGTCCTGTTGATCGGGAGGGGTGTGGCGTATCGTAAAATGGAGGAAAAGGACTTGTGTTGGAGCGCTACAGTCGAAACGGGGGTCCTGTTCATCGGGAGGGGTATGGCGTACCGCAAAACGGGACTCCACGGCATATTGTTCATCTCCATTGTCGACCTCCTCCAGCCTCCATGGGCTACTGTTCATCCACCGTCGACCTCCTCCAGCCTCCACCTGCGATTGTTCATCCACGGGCTCCTGTTCATCCAGCCTCCACCGTGCGCTCCTCCTTCGGCTACTGTTCAACCAGCCCTCTCCATGGGGTCCTATTCAACCACCCTCCACGGGCTACTGTTCATCCAGCCCTCCACCGACTACTGTTCAACCAGCCCTCCACCAGCTACTGTTCAACCTTCCATCCACGGGGTCCTGTTCATCTAGCCCTCAAAGGGGTCCTGTTCATCCACGCCCGACCGACTCGATCAATCGGGGTCATTTTCATCCAGCGGCAACACCACAGGGTCCTGTTCATCCAACACCCACCGGGAACTGTTCATCCACCCCCCCAGCAACACTCACTGTTCATCTAGAGGCAGCATCGATCGGCTTCAGTTAGCAGCAGTAGCGAAGGAATCGCTCGATCGCTTTTCAGCAACGCGTAGCCTGCAGTGCAATCGCTCGGGTTCAGTTAGAGCCCAAAGCCTCGCACCAACGCGTGTACGTGTATGATAGAAACGCGCATCGCTCGGCCCTCAACCACCCACCATAACCGGGAACTCCCCGATATTTTCCTCGCCCTTGCTTCTACCATGGTTTTTTCCGTCATGGACGGCCCAAAGAATGTCATGCAGCTGCGTCTCCGGCCCGCCCAGGACGAAAAGCCCATTTTCTATTATGATTTTTTGCCAAAGAAGTAGGATCCCACCACATCTATGATGATACCGGGTTTTGTCACAATTATCGTCATAGAAGTGTCATAAGCATGACAGGAAAAAAAATTTGTTCGGCCCAAAATGTCACGGATGTGTCTTTTTTTTTATAGTGTTAGATGACGATATGTATTATGAGTTATGTGTTTTGATGACAGAAGTTTGTTCGGAGTCCCGGATGAGATCACAGACGTGACGAGGAGTCATGAAACGGTCAAGACATAAAGACTGATATATTGGACCATGTTATTCGGACACCGGAAGAGTTCCGAGAAGTTTCGGGTAAAACCGGAGTGTCGGATGGGTTACCGGAACCCCCGGGGGGAACTAATGGGCCACCATGGGCCTTAGTGGAGAGAGAGGAGGGTCGCAGGAGGGCTGGCTCCCCCCCCCCCCATGAGTCTGAATTGGACAAGGGAACGGGGCGGCGCCCCCCTTCCTACTCCCTCTCCCTCTCCTTCCCCCTCTCTTCCTTGTGATGGAATCCTACTAGGACTAGTAGTCCTAGTAGGACTCCCTCTTCTTGGGCGTGCCCCTAGGCCCGTCTGGCCTCCCCCTTGCTCCTTTATATACGGGGGCAGGGGGCACCCTAGAACACACAAGTTTCTCTTAACCGTGTGTGGTGCCCCCCTCCACAATTACACACCTCGATCATACCATTGTAGAGCTTAGGCGAAGCCCTGCACCGACAGCATCATCATCTCTGTCACCACACTGTCGTGCTGACAGAACTCACCCTCGTCCTCAACTGGATCAAGAGCACGAGGGACGTCATTGAGCTGAACGTGTGTTGAACGCGGAGGTGCTGTACGTTCGGTACTTGATCAGTTGGATCGCGACTACATCAACCACGTTATTGAAACGCTTCCGCTTTCGGTCTATGAGGGTACGTGTACACACTCTCCCCTCTCGTTGCTATGCATCACCTAGATAGATCTTGCGTGATCGTAGGATTTTTTTTGAAATTACTATGTTCCCCAACAGTGGCATCCGAGCCAGGTCTATGCGTAGATGTTTTATGCATGAGTAGAACACAAAGAGTTGAGGGCGATAATAGTCATACTACTTACCACCAACGTCTTACTTTGATTCGGCGGTATTGTTGGATGAAGCGGCCCGGAGCGACATTACATGACCGCGTTCATGTGACTGGTTCTACCGACGTGCTTTTGCACATAGGTGGCTGGCGGGTGTCTGTTTCTCCAACTTTAGTTGGATCGAGTTTGACTCGGCCGGTCCTTGTTGAAGGTTAAAACAACACACTTGATGAAAAATCGTTGTGGTTTTGATGCGGAGCTAAGAACGGTTCTTGCTAGAAGCCCATAGTAGCCACGTAAAACTTGCAACAACAAAGTAGAGGACGTCTAACTTGTTTTTGCAGGGCTTGTTGTGATGTGATATGGTCAATACATGATGTGATATAAATTGTTGTATGAGATGATCATGTTTTGTAACAGAGTTATTGGCAACTGGCAGGAGCCATATGGTTGTCGCTTTATTGTATGCAATGCAATCGCCATGTAATTGCTTTACTTTATCACTAAGTGGTAGTGATAGTCGTAGAAGCAATAGTTGGCGAGACAACAATGATGGTACGTTGAGATCAAGGTATCGCGCCGGTGACGATGGAGATCATGATGATGCTTCAGTGATGGAGATCATAAGCACAAGATGATGATGGCCATATCATGTCACATATTTTGATTGCATGTGATGTTTATGTTTTATGCATCTTATTTTTCTTAGTACGGCAGTAGAATTATAAGATGATCCTTTTCAAGGTATAAGTGTTCTCCCTAAGTATCCACCGTTGCTACAGTTCATCATGCCGAGACACCACGTGATGATCGGGTGTGATAAGCTCTACGTTCACATACAATGGGTGCAAGCCAGTTTTGCACATGCAAAATACTCGGGTTAAACTTGACGAGCCTAGCATATGCCCGCAGATATGGCCTCAGAAAACTGGAGACCGAAAGGTCGAGCGTGAATCATATAGTAGATATGATCAATATAGAGATGTTCATCATTGAAAACTACTCCATCTCATGTGATGATCGGACATGGTTTAGTTGATATGGATCACGTGATCATTTCGATGACTAGAGGGATGTCTATCTAAGTGGGAGTTCTTAAGTAATATGATTAATTCAACTTTAAATTATCATCAACTTAGTCCTGATAGTTTTTTGCAGATTATGTTGTAGATCAATAGCTCGCGTTGTAGCTTCCCTATGTTTTTTATATGTTCCTAGAGAAAACTAAGTTTAAAGATGATAGTCGCAATGATGCAGACTGCTTCCATGATTTGAGATTTATCCTCATTGCTACATAGAAGAATTATATCCTTGATGCACCGCTTGGTGATAGATGATACGTCTCCAACGTATCTATAATTTTTGATTGTTCCATGCTATTATATTACCCGTTTTGGATGTTTATGTGCTTTACTTTACACTTTTATATCATTTTTGGGACTAACCTACTAACCGGAGGCCCAGCCCATATTGCTAGGTTTTTTTCCTATTTCAGTGTTTCGAAGAAAAGGAATATCAAATGGAGTCCAAACGGAATGAAACTTTCGGGAGCGATCTTTTTGGAACAAACGTGATCCAGAGGACTTGGAGTGGAAGTCAAGAAACAAGAGAGGTGGCCACGAGGGTGCTCAGCACGCCCCCCACCCTTGTGGGCCCCTCGAGCATCCACCGACCTACTTCTTCCTCCTATATATACCCATGTACCACGAAAACATCAGAAGCGACCACGAAAAACTATTTCCACCGCCGTAACCTTCTGCATCCGCGAGATCCCATCTTGGAGCCGTCGACGGCGCTCCGCCGGAGGGGGAATCGATCAGGGAGGGCCTCTACATCATCTCCAAGGCCTCTCCGATGAGTTGTGAGTAGTTTACCACAGATGTTCGGGTCCATAGTTATTAGCTAGATGGCTTCTTCTCTCTCTTTGAATATCAATACAAAGTTCTCCTTGATCTTCTTGGTGATCTATTCGATGTAACTCTTTTTGCGGTGTGTTTGTCGAGATCCGATGAATTGTGGGTTTATGATCAAGTTTATCTATGAGAAATATTTGAATCTCCTCTGAATTCTTTTATGTGTGATTAAGTTATCTTTGCAAGTCTCTTTGAATTATTAGTTTGGTTTGGCCTACTAGATTGATCTCTCTTGCAATGGGAGAAGTGCTTAGCTTTGGGTTCAATCTTGCGGTGTCCTTTCCCAGTGACAGTAGGGGCAGCAAGGCACGTATTGTATTGTTGCCATCGAGGATAAAAAGATGGGGTTTATATCATATTGCATGATTTTATCCCTCTACATCATGTCATCTTTCTTATTGCATTACTCTGTTCTTTATGAACTTAATACTCTAGGTGCATGCTGGATAGCGATCGATGTGTGGAGTAATAGTAGTAGATGCAGGCAGGAGTCGGTCTACTTGTCATGGACGTGATGCCTATATACATGATCATGCCTAGATAATCTCATAATTATTCGTTGTTCTGTCAATTGCTCGACAGTAATTTGTTCACCCATCGTAATACTTATGCTATCTTGAGAGAAGCCACTAGTGAAACCTATGGCCCGCAGGTCTATCTTTTATCATATAAGCTTTCAATCTACTTTTATTTGCATCTTTACTTTTCCAATCTATATCATAAAATACCAAAAATATATTTATCTTCTCATATTATCTCTATTAGATCTCACTTTTGCAAGTGGCCTTGAAGGGATTGACAACCCCTTTATTGCGTTGGTTGCGAGTTCTTGTTTGTTTGTGTAGGTGCATGGGACTTTTGAGGAGCCTCCTACTGGATTGATACCTTGGTTCTCAAAAACTAAGGGAAATACTTATGCTACTATTGCTGCATCACCCTTTCCTTTTCAAGGAAAACCAACACAAGCTCAAGACGTAGCAAGAAGGATTTCTGGCGCCGTTGCCGGGGAGATCTTCGCTCAAGTGGAGAAATACCAAGTACCCATCACAAACTCATCTCCCTCGCACTTACATTATTTGTCATTTGCCTCTCGTTTTCTTCTCCCCCACTTCACCCTTGTCATTTTATTTGCCCTCTCCTTCCCAATCTCCTCTCTCTTTCGCTTGCTTTTTTGTTTGCCTGTGTGTTGGATTACTTGTTGCTATGGTGCAGGATAATACCAAGTTGTGTGACTTTTCCAATACCAATAATAATGATTTCCTTAGTACTCCGATTGCTCCTCTTAATGATTTTGAGTCTTGTAAAATCAATGATGCTTTGCGGAATCTTGTTATGAAAGATCAATTCTCCGGCCTTCCTAGTGAAGATGCCGCTACCCATCTAAACAACTTTGTTGATTTGTGTGAGATGCAAAAGAAGAAAGATACGGATAATGATATTGTTAAATTGAAGTTATTTCTGTTTTCACTTAGAGATCGTGCTAAAGTTTGGTTTTCATCTTTGCCTAAGAATAGTATTGATTCATGGAATAAGTGCAAAGATGCTTTTATCTCTAAGTATTTTCCTCCTGCTAAGATCATCTCTCTTAGGAACGATATTATGAATTTTAAACAACTTGATCATGAGAATGTTGCCCAATTTTGGGAAAGAATGGAATTGATGATTCGCAATTGCCCTACTCATGGCTTGAATTTATGGAAGATCATACGCTAATTTTATGTCGGATTGAATTTTGCTTCTAGAAATCTTTTAGATGCGGCTGCGGGAGGCACGTTTATGGAAATCACCTTGGGAGAAGCTACCAAACTCCTTGATAACATTATGGCTAATTATTCTCAATGGCATACCAAAAGATCTACTAGTAAAAAAGTGCATGCTATAGAAGAAATTAATGTTTTGAGTGGAAAGATGGATGAACTTATGAAATTGTTTGCTACTAAGAGTGCTTCTATTGATCACAATGATATGCCTTTGTCTACCTTGATTGAGAATAATAATGAATCTATGGATGTGAATTTTGTGGGTAGGAATAATTTTGGTAACAATGCTTATAGAGGAAACTTTAATCCTAGACCATTCCCTAGTAATTCCTCTAATAATTATGGAAATTCCTACAATAATTCTTATGGTAATTTTAATAAGTTGCCCTCTGATTTTGAGAACACTGTGAAAGCATTTATGATCTCTCAAAAGAATTTTAATACCTTGCTTGAAGAAAAATTGCTTAAAGTTGATGATTTGGCTAGGAACGTTGATAGACTTTCGCTTGATGTTGATTCTTTGAAACTTAGATCTACTCCTCCTAAGCATGATATCAATGAGTCTCTCAAAGCTATGAGAATTTCCATTGATGAGTGCAAAGAAAGAACCGCTAGATTGCGTGCTAAGAAAGATTGCTTTGTAAAGGCGTGTTCTTCTAGTTCCCATGAAAATAATGATGAAGATCTAAAAGTTATTGATGTGTCCCCTATTAAATCTTTGTTTTGCAATATGAATATTGATAATGATGGGACTGGAGATGAGTCAACTTTAGTTAAAAGGCATCCCAATGATTCAGAGTTCTTAGATCTTGATGCTAAATTTGGTAAAAGTGGGATTGGAGAGGTCAAGACTTTAAATAGCATTGAACCCACTATCTTGGATTTCAAGGAATTTAATTATGATAATTGTTCTTTAGTAGATTGTATTTCCTTGTTGCATTCCGTTGTGAATTCTCCTCATGCTTATAGTCAAAATAAAGCTTTTACCAAACATATTGTTGATGCCTTGATGCAATCTTATGATGAAAAACTTAATTTGGAAGTTTCTATACCTAGAAAACTTAATGATGAGTGAGAACCTAATATAAAAATTAAAATTAAAGATTATGAGTGTTATGCTTTATGTGATTTGGGTGCTAGTGTTTCCACAATTCCAAAAACTTTATGTGATATTCTAGGTTTCCATGACCTTGATGATTGCTCTTTAAATTTGCACCTTGCGGATTCCACCATTAAAAGGCCTATGGGAAGAATCAATGATGTTCTTATTGTTGCAAATAGGAACTATGTGCCCGTAGATTTTATCGTTCTAGATATAGATTGCAATCTTTCATGTCCTATTATTCTTGTTAGACCTTTCCTTAGAACGATTGGTGTGATTATTGATATGAAGGAAGGGAATATTAGATTTCAATTTTCTTTAAGGAAAGGCATGGAACACTTTCCAAGAAATAAAGTCAAATTACCTTATGAATCTATCATGCGAGCTACTTATGAATTGAGTGCCAAAGATGGCACCACTTAGATCTATCCTCGCTTTTATGCCTAGCTAGGGGCGCTAAACGATAGCGCTAGTTCGGAGGCAACCCAATTTTACTTTTGTTTTTTGTTTTTACTTCTGTTTAGTAATAAATTTTTCACCTACCTTCTGTTTAGATGTATTTTTATGTTATAATTAGTGTTTGTGCCAAGTAGAACCTATAGGATAACCTATGGTGATAGTTAATTTGATTCTGCTGAAAAACAGAAACTTTGTGGGAACGAAAATAATTTTAGTAATTCACAGGAACGTGCTTTTGCATTGATTACTTTTGCTGTAGATCAATAGACAAATTTCCCAGGACTTCCTATTTTGGTAGGATTTTTAGAGTTCCATAAGTATTCTAGAGTTACAGATTTCTACAGATTGTTCTGTTTTTGACAGATTCTGCTTTTCGTGTGTTGATTGCTTATTTTGATGCATCTATGGCTAGTATGTTGGGGTATGAACCATAGATAAGTTGGAATACAGTAGTTTTAACACCAATATAAATAAAGAATGAGTTCATTACAGTACCTTATGTGGTGGTTTTTCTTTCTTGCACTAACGGAGCTTATGAGATTTCCTGTTTAGTTTTGTGTTGTGAAGCTTTCATGTTTTGGGTAAAGATTTGATGGATTATGCAATAAGGAGTGGCAAGAGCCTAAGATTGGGGATGCCCATGTCACCCCAAGATATTCAAGGATAACTGCAAGCCTAAGCTTGGGGATGCTCCGGAAGGCATCCCCTCTTTCGTCTTCGTCTATTGATAACTTTACTTGGACCTATATTTTTATTCTCCACATGATATGTGTTTTGCTTGGAGCGTCTTGTATGATATTAGTCTTTGATTTTTAGTTTTCCACAATCATCCTTGATGTACACACCTTTTAGGGAGAAGCCCACTTGATTAGAATTTATTAGAATACTCTGTGTGCTTCACTTATATCTTTTGAGCTAGATAGTTTTGCTCTAGTGCTTCACTTATATATTTTAGAGCACGGTGGTGGCTTATTTTTGAAGAAATTGTTGATCTCTCATGCTTCATTTATATTATTTTGAGAGTCTTTTAGAACAGCATGGTATCTGCTATGGTTATAAATTTGTTCCTAGAATGATGAGCATCCAAGTTGGGTATAATAAAAACTATCATAGAAAGTGCATTAAACACTAGGATCAATTTGATGCTTGATAATTGTTTTGAGATATAAAGGTGGTAATATTAGATTCGTGCTAGTTGGGTAATTATGAAATTGAAAAATACTTGTGTTGGAGTTGGCATGTCACGTAGAATGTACGTATGGTAAAAGTTGTGTGACAAATTTGTTGCATGAGGTGCTCTTTTGATTGTCTTCCTTACGAGTGGCAGTCGGGGACGAGCGATGGTCTTTTCCTACCAATCTATACCTCTAGGGGCATGCGTAGTAGTACTTTGCTTCGAGGGCTAATAAACTTTTGCAATAAGTATATGAGTTCTCTATGACTAATGTGAGTCCATGGATATACGCACACTCACCCTTCCACTTTGCTAGCCTCTTTTATGCCGCGCAACTTTTGCCAGTATCATGCACCCATTATTTACCTTCCTCAAAAAAGCCACCATACCTACCTATTATGTCATTTCCATAACCATTCCGAGATATATTGCCATGCAACTTTCCACCATTCCGTTTATTATGACACGCTCCATCATTGTCATATTGCTCTTTGCATGATCATGTAGTTGACATCGTATTTGTGGCAAGGCCACCTTCGTAATTTTTCATACATGTCACTCTTGATTCATTGCATATCCCGGTACACCACCGGAGGCATTCACATATAGTCATATTTTGTTCTAAGTATTGAGTTGTAATTCTTGAGTTGTAAATTAAATAAAAGTGTGATGATCTTCATTATTAGAGCATTGTCCCAAGTGAGGAAAGGATGATGAAAACTATGGTTCCCCCACAAGTCGGGATGAGGCTTCGGAGTAAAAAAATAAAAAAATAAAAAAGAGGCCAAAGAGCCCACCAAATAAAAAAGAGGCCAAAGAGCCCACCAAATAAAAAAGAGGCCAAAGAGCCCACTAAAAAAATGAGAGAAAAAGAGAGAAGGGACAATGCTACTATCTATTTTCCATACTTGTGCTTCAAAATAGCACCATGATCTTCATGATAGAGAGTCTCCTATGTTGTCACTTTCATATACTAGTGGGAATTTTTCATTATAGAACTTGGCTTGTATATTCCAATGATGGGCTTCCTCAAAAATGCCCTAGGTCTTTGTGAGCAAGCGAGTTGGATGCACACCCACTTAGTTTCTTTTTTTGAGCTTTCATACATTTATAGCTCTAGTGCATCCGTTGAATGGCAATCCCTACTCACTCACATTGATATCTATTAATGGGCATCTACATAGCCCGTTGATACGCCTAATTGATGTGAGACTATCCCCTCCCTTTTTGTATTCACAACCACCACCATATACCACCATAGTGCTATGTCCATGGCTTGCGCTCATGTATTGCGTATGAGTTGAAAAGGCTGAAGCGCATTAAAAAGTATGAACCAATTGCTCGGCTCATCATCGGGGTTGTGCATGATGGGAGTACTTTGTGTAATGAAAATGAAGCATGGCCTAACTATATGATTTTGTAGGAATAAGCTTTCTTTGGCTATGCTATTTTGATAAGACATGATTATTTGTTAGTATGCTTCAAAGTATTATTATTTTTATGTTTTATGAGCTTTTATCTTGAATCATTTGGATCTGAACAATCATGCCACAATAAAGAAAATTACATTGAGAATTATGCTAGGTAGCATTCCACATCAAAAATTCTGTTTTTATCATTTACCTACTTGAGGACAAGCAGGAATTAAGCTTGGGGATGCTTGATACGTCTCCAACGTATCTATAATTTTTGATTGTTCCATGCTATTATATTACCCGTTTTGGATGTTTATGGGCTTTACTTTACACTTTTATATCATTTTTGGGACTAACCTACTAACCGGAGGCCCAGCCCGTATTGCTGTTTTTTTTGCCTATTTCAGTGTTTTGAAGAAAAGGAATATCAAACGGAGTCCAAACGGAATGAAACCTTTGGGCACGATCTTTTTGGAACAAACGTGATCCAGAGGACTTGGAGTGGAAGTCAAGAAACAAGCGAGGCGGCCACGAGGGTGCCCGGCGCAGCCCCCACCCTCGTGGGCCCCTCGAGCGTCCATCGACCTACTTCTTCCTCCTATATATACCCATGTACCTCGAAAACATTAGAAGCGACCACGAAAAACTATTTCCACTGTTGTAACCTTTTGTATCCGCGAGATCCCATCTTGGAGCCTTCGCCGACGCTCCGCCGGAGGGGGAATCGATCATGAAGGGCCTCTACATCATCTCCAAGGACTCTTCGATGAGCTGTGAGTAGTTTACCACAGACCTTCGGGTCCATAGTTATTAGCTAGATGGCTTCTTCTCTCTCTTTGAATCTCAATACAAAGTTCTCCTTGATCTTCTTGGAGATCTATTCGATGTAACTCTTTTTGCGGTGTGTTTGTCGAGATCCGATGAATTGTGGGTTTATGATCAAGTTTATCTATGAGAAATATTTGAATCTCCTCTGAATTCGTTTATGTGTGATTAAGTTATCTTTGCAAGTCTCTTCGAATTATTAGTTTAGTTTGGCCTACTAGATTGATCTTTCTTGCAATGGGAGAAGTGCTTAGATTTGGGTTCAATCTTGTGGTGTCCTTTCCTAGTGACAGCAGGGGCAGCAAGGCACGTATTGTATTGTTGCCATTGAGGATAAAAAGATGGGGTTTATATCATATTGCATGAGTTTATCCCTCTACATCATGTCATCTTTCTTAATGCGTTACTCTGTTCTTTATGAACTTAATACTCTAGATACATGCTAGATAGCGGTCGATGTGTGGAGTAATAGTAGTAGATGCAGGCAGGAGTCGGTCTACTTGTCACGGACATGATGCATATATACATGATCATGCCTAGATAATCTCATAATTATTCGCTTTCCTATCAATTGCTCGACAGTAATTTGTTCACCCACCGTACTACTTATGCTATCTTGAGAGAAGCCACTAGTGAAACCTATGGCCCCGGGTCTATCTTTTATCATATAAGCTTTCAATCTACTTTTATTTGCATCTTTACTTTTCCAATCTATATCATAAAATACCAAAAATATATTTATCTTATCATATTATCTCTATCAGATCTAACTTTCGCAAGTGGCCTTGAAGGGATTGAAAACCCCTTTATTTCGTTGGTTGCGAGTTCTTGTTTGTTTGTGTAGGTGCATGGGACTTTTGAGGAGCCTCCTACTGGATTGATACCTTGGTTCTCAAAAACCAAGGGAAATACTGACGCTACTATTGCTGCATCACCCTTTCCTCTTCAAGGAAAACCAACGCAAGCTCAAGACGTAGCAACTGACCTATTGCAGGAGCAGATGCAAACATTATGAAGGTTTGGCTAGCTCAATATGACGACTACTTGATAGTTTAGTGCACCATGCTTTACGACTTAGTACCGGGACTTCAAAAACATTTTTGAACACCATGGAGCATATGAGATGTTCCAAGAGCTAAAATTGGTATTTCAGACTCATGCCCGTGTCGAGAGGTATGAGACCTTAGACAAATACTTAGCCTAAAAGATGGAGGAGAATTGCTCAGCTAGTGAGCATATGCTCAGAATGTTTGGGTACTACAATCACTTGAATCAAGTGGGAATTAATCTTCTAGATACGATAGTGATTGACATAGTTCTCTAGTCACCATCACCAAGTTACTGGAACTTCGTGATGAACTATAGTATGCAAGGGATGACGAAAATGATTCCTGAGTTCTTCATGATGCTGAAAATCGATGAAGGTAGAAATCAAGAAAGAGCATCAAGTGTTGATGATTGACAAGGCCGCTAGTTTCATGAAAAGGGCAAAGGGAAAGAAAGGGAACTTTAAGAAGAATGGCAAGCAAGTTGTCACTCCTGGAAAGAAGCCCAAAGTTGGACCTAAGCCTGAAACTAAGTGCTTCTACTGCAAAAGAAATGGTCACTAGAAGCGGAGTTATCCCAAACATTTGGAGGATAAGAAGGATGGCAAAGTGAACAAAGGTATATTTGATATACAGGTTATTGATATGTACCTTACTAGTGTTCATAGTTGCCCCTAGGTATTTGATACTTGTACGGTTGCTAAGATTAGTAACTCGAAGCAGGAGTTGCATAACAAATAGAGACTAGTTGAGGGTGAAGTGATGATGTATGTTGGAAGTGGTTCCAAGATTGATATGATCATCATTGCATAAACCCTATACTTTCGGGATTAGAGTTGAACCTAAACAGATGTTATTTGGTGTTTGCATTAAAGCATGAATATGATTACATCATTTTTCTTGCAATACGGTTATTCATTTAAGATAGAGAATAATTGTTATTCTATTTACATGAATAAAACCTTCTATGGTCATACACCCAATGTTGATGGTTTATTGAATCTTGATCATAGTAATACACATATTCATAATATTGATTCCAAAAGATGCAAAGTTGATAATGATAGTGCAACATACTTGTGGCACTACCATTTAGGTCATATTGGTGTAAAACGCATGAAGAAACTCCATGATGATGGGCTTTTGGAATCACTTGATTATGAATCATTTGATACTTGCGAACCGTGCCTTACGGGCAAGATGACTAAAACTCCGTTCTCCAGAACAATGGAACGAGCTAATGACTTATTGGAAATAATACATACCGATGTATGCGGTCTAATGTAACGCCCCGAGACAGATGCGCTAGGTGTCTTCCATTTATTCGCCGTCGTTGCCATGTCATTTGCTTGCGTGTTGCACTTTGCCATGTCGTCATGTTCATTTCATTTGTTCAAAATATGCATCTGTTCGGGTCTCCTAGTTCTCTTTGTTGTCCATTTTGAGCCCAACCACACTCGCACGCACCCGCAGCACCTCCGGAATATTATTTTATAAGTGGCATAAAAATGTTCTCAGAATGTGGTGAAAGTTGGCGTGCGGTCTTATTATAGTATAGGTAGACCGCTTGTCAAATTTTGTCGCATTCAGAGTCCGTTTGATAGCCCAACCGTTAAACATATAGCGGTACCGTTGTCAGTACCTTCGTCAGACGTTTTCGGTCTCCGGAAATAGCTGCCGGGCTGCCCTTCTCTTCTCTCTTCTCAGTCTAGCCCATCTAAACACAGCCCACTAACCCCTCCTATGCCCAGCCTACCCCTTCCTCTGCTCGTAACCATCCGATCGAGACCGGAGGCTCCAAAAAAAACCTAACCCTAGCCCCTACCTATATATAGGCCCCCTAGTCCATTTTCAGACTAAACCCTAGTCTAACCAAGCCCCTAACCCTCCCCTAACCTCTTGCCGCTGCCATGCCTTGTTTTCCATGCTGCCCAGCCCGCCTCCGCCACTTGGCGCCGCCCCCGCCGCCAACCACCAACTGCGCCGCCGCTCCTGGCCATCCACATCACGCCACGTCGCCCCTGTCTCCCTCCACCTCCCGCAGGGCCCACCAGGACCTAGATCGAGCCCTGGGAAGACCATCCAGGCCCGAAGCCGCCTCGTCCCGCCCGAGCCTCCTGTGCCCGAGCACCGCCCCCGCACCTTGGCTCCCCAAGGCCCTCGCCGGAGCTCCTCTCCCCGTCCAGCCCCGCCATCGGCTGGCGAGCCACTGGTGCAGACCAGGTCGCCGGACCCGTAGCAGTCGCCGCGAGCCTCCTGCCTCGCCAGGTCGTGCCCCTATCTCTCCTTCTCTGGTTGATCTCTCTCTCACCTCGCTCTCTCTCTCTCTCTCTCTCTCTCTCTCTTCTCCCTGCAGGTGTGCCATCCGCCGCCTTGGGTCGTCATCGCAGGCCTCGTCTTTGTCAGATCTGCCAGTTCCCGGCGCCCCCTTCGTGCCTGCCCGCTCACCGGAGAGCAAGCCGCCGCCGCCCCGTCCTCATTTGGGAAGACAAAGGCCAGCGAGCGCGTGGCCTCACGCGCCTCCCTGCCTGCGTGTGGGCCGCCGCGTGGAGCCAGCCCATTTGCCCAGCAGGCCCAGCCCAGCGCCCCGGCCTGCCTCAGCCTCTCCACTACTGGGCCGAAGCCCATGGTGAGCACCGCCCTATCCCTCGCCCCGTGCGTGATATAGATATCCTGTGCCCGTCCGTGTTTTTTTTCTCTGAAAACTGCGAAGTCCCTATTTTCTGTAACAGCATGTGTGCATGTTTTCATGGTGATAACTTTGTGCATGTTGATACAAATTGGGTATATGATATGTAAAAATGTTTGTATCTTGATGCTCTACATGATGGTTGCATTTGCATTCATGTTACTGTTCATCTTGATGCCTCAATCTTCATTGCAAAACTGCTAAGTGATATAAACTGCTGGAAACTACTGCATGTTAACATCATTTAGGTGTCTTGTGAGTTATGTAAGTTTGTCTCTGTTGATCCTATGATGATGATCTTGGTATGAACATGTTCTGCTCTTTATGATCCACATGTTGGTGTGCTTTGCATTCATGTTAGCGTGCATCTTGATACCTTAGCTCTGTTGCAAAAGTGCATGTTGTTGTTAACTGCTGAAAACTGTCATAACTTGCCCTTTTGTTATTTTTATATCTTTTTGTGTGATTTTATTTTGAGCATCATGTCTACATGTTTTAGTAGCATAATTGTGCCAAATTTTCTTGTTAAGTGGGCTACTTGCTATTAATGTTCTGCCTAGTCTGAATCTGTTATAGCATGATTCCATGTTTACTTGATGCTACCAATTAATCCATGCATAATCTAGAGATTCTTAGTTGACATGTTTTGTTGTCCATGTTATGCTCTATCATGCCATGCCTTTTGATGCCCTATATATGCCCTGTAGCATATGTTTTCATTGCCATGAACATGCCTATATAATGTTCCAGT
Organism: Triticum aestivum; assembly: GCF_018294505.1. Lineage (NCBI taxonomy): Eukaryota > Viridiplantae > Streptophyta > Magnoliopsida > Poales > Poaceae > Triticum > Triticum aestivum. The sequence goes on from NC_057795.1 coordinate 485,849,364, forward strand.
TTTCTATCAACTTCATGATGCCATGTTGTGAGCTTGCTATTAATTGATCCATGCCTCTTTTGGAGATGCTCCAGTTACATGATTTGAAGTATGCTATGAGTAATTTTTTCGCATGCCATGGTTGTTAATTTTGGATATCACATGCATTTGTTCCATGCTTGCAAACATGCTATCATAATGTTGTTGTTTTACACTTGCTGAAACTGTTTCAACATTCAATCTTGTTTTGTTGGTTCCCACTAATACATGAGCCACATGCATATGATGCCTTGATGTTATTTGCTCTTTGTTATGTGTACTTTTATGCCATGCCCTTGGTTTCTATGTATAGTTGTTGTAGCATCTTTGTTTCATGCCTCCAACATGTCATCATATTAACTTTGCTCATGTATATGTCTCTGTGTTATAAAGTTGCTTTTTGCATTGACCATATTGGTTTAATATTGATTCCTATGAACCTAAAACTTAATAATATTTGAAGTATGTTATCTTTACATGAAGCAAATGTAAAGTTTGTGCTCATATGATTCCTGTAGCATGTTGTTTTGATGATTGCAAAGTGCCTACTTGCTATTTTGGGCAGATTGTTGTTAAATCTTGTTTGGAGTGTATGTGTTGAACAGTTGCTCCGTTTTGAGCATGTTCTATATGAAACTTGCTTAGAATTGCATGTAGTTTCATATTATCTTGTTTTCATCCTTGTTTTGAGTGTGTTTGCTTGATGTTTGAATGCATTTTGCATGAATGCCATGTTTAACTTGTTTTGCTCATTTCTTCTAGGCCGTAGCTCTTAATTAAATGAACTTTATATGCAACTTGACTAGAATGCCATGTAGATCATCATGGTGCACTTTAACTTGTTGTTTAACAACTTCAAATTAATGTGTTATTCAGATCTGGACCAATTTCAAAATTTGCATATGAGGACTTACCGGAATTGTTATATGTTGTTTCTGGCCTCATTTAAACTTGCTTTGATGTGTTGTTCTTGTATGCATCATCTCTTGACATGAATAGCATCATTTAGCCTTGTCATGCATCATTCTTGGTTGAGCATCATGTCATGTTTATGCATTGTGTGTTTACCGTGTTGTTTGCTTCTTTCCGGTTGTGCTTTGATACGTCTCCAACGTATCTATAATTTTTGATTGCTCCATGCTACTTTATCTACTGTTTTGGACTATATTGGGCTTCATTTTTCACTTTTATATTACTTTTGGGACTAACCTATTGACCAGAGGCCCAGCCCAGAATTGCTGTTTTTTGCCTTTTTTAGTATTTCAAAGAAACAGAATATCAAACAGAGTCCAAACAGAATGAAACCTTCGGGATCGTGATTTTCCAACCGAACGTGACCCAGGAGACTTGGACCCTACTCTAAGAAGCGCCAGAGGCGGTCATGAGGGTGGAGGGCGCGCCCCCCTACCTCGTGGGCCCCTCGGAGCTCCACCGACGTACTCCTTCCTCCTATATATACCTACGTATCCCCGAACGATCAAAACAGGAGCCAAAAACCTAATTCCACAGCCACAACTTTCTGTATCCATGAGATCCCATCTTGGGGCCTGTTCCGGAGCTTCGCCGGAGGGGGCATCCACCATGGAGGGCTTCTACATCATCACCATAGCCCGTCCGATGAAGTGTGAGTAGTTGTCACGCCCAAGATGCGACCCTATCCTAAAGGAACTCGAAGGTCCCACCAAGGATAGAAGCGCATCTTGAAGACGCTTTTGCAAGGTGGATATCATTACATCAACATTACATAATAGATGGGAATACATACAAAAGGCATACAATGCCACACGAATACAACAATTCATCATACATAAGAGCAACATCCGACTACGAATGAAACACAAAAAGAAGCTCAAACGACATCCACCCTGCTAGCCCAGGCTGCCGACCTGGAACCTATCCCCTGATCGAAGAAGAAGCAGAAGAAGAACTCCAAGACAAGCAAACATCGATCTCGCGTCATGATCATCACATAACCTGTACCTGCAACTGTTGTTGTAGTAATCTGTGAGCCACGAGGACTCAGCAATCCCATTACCATGGGTATCAAGACTAGCAAAGCTAAATGGGAAAGGAAGGAGTAAAGTGGTGAGGTTGCGGCAGCGACTAAGCAAGTATGGTGGCTAACATACGCAAAAGAGAGCGAGAAGAGAGCAAACGGAACGGTCGTAAAGCTAGCAATGATCAAGAAGTGATCCTAAACTCCTACTTACGTCAAACATAACCCAAAAACCGTGTTCACTTCCCAGACTCCGCCGAAAAGAGACCATCACGGCTACACACACGGTTGATGTGTTTTAATTTGGATATGGTGTCAAGTTATCTACAACCAGACATTAACAAATTCCCATCTGCCACATAACCGCGGGCATGGCTCTCGAAAGTTTATACCCTGCAGGGGTGTCCCAACTTAGCCCATGATAAGCTCTCGCGATCAACGAAGGATATACCTTCTCCCAGGAAGACCCGATCAGACTCGAAATCCCGGTTTACAAGACATTTCGACAATGGTAAAACAAGACCAGCAAAGCCACCCGATGTGCCGACAAATCCCGATAGGAGCTGCACATATCTCATTCTCAGGGCAACACCGGATGAGACTAGCTACGAGTAAAACCAACCCTCAAGTTTCCCCGAGGTGGCCCCGGAGGTAGCTCAGTTCGGACCAACACTCGAAGGAGCACTGGCCTCGGGGGGGTAAAATAAAGATGACCCTCGGGCTCCGGAAACCCAAGGGTAAAAGGGCTAGGTGAGGCAAATGGTAAAACCAAGGTTGGGCCTTGCTGGAGGAGTTTTATTCAAAGCAAACTGTCAAGGGGGTCCCATAAATCACCCAACCGCGTTAGGAACGCAAAATCCAGGAACATAACACCGGTATGACGGAAACTAGGGCAGCAAGAGTGGAACAAAAACATCAGGCATAAGGCCGAGTCTTCCACCCTTTACCAAGTATATAGATGCATTAATTAAATAAGAGATATTATGATATCCCAACATAACCTAGTCCACCATGGAGCAATCTTCAACTTCACCTGCAACTAACAACGCTATAAGAGGGGCTGAGCAAAGCAGTAACATAGCCAAGCAACGGTTTGCTAGGAAGGGTGAAAAGGGTTAGAGGCTGACATGGCAATTTGGGAGGCTTGAAGCACAAGAGATAGGTAGCGCGGCAAAGCGATAGAACGAAGCAACTAGCATAGAAATGATAGTAGTGAGATCCAGGGTAGCGGTCATCTTGCCTGAAATCCCGCTAGGAAGAAGAACGAGTACATGAAGAAGACGAACGGACGTAGTCGAACGAATCCTCACAACTCCGGAACGAAACCAAAGCTAACGAGAGAAGCAAACCGGAAAGGAGGAAACATCATGGTAAACACACAAGCATAAACATGGCATGATGCACAATCAAGTATGATGCATGTCCAGTTTAATGAGGCATGGCATGGCAAAGTGCAACAAACAATACTACAAGTTAAGTGGAGCTCAATATGCAACGAGTTGCATATTGACAAAACACCACATTCAATTATTTAGTTATCACTCGTTTAAGCTACCCAACAATATTAAATGTTGTTAAACATGGCAAGAGGTGAGGCATAAGTAAACTAACTATTTAGGCAAGTTTAAATGAGGCTGGAACAACAAACAACAATTCCGGTAAATCCCCACATGTCATATTTTAGTTTTGGTACTGTTCTGCCTATTACATAATTTTAGAGTTGTTAAACAGGAAAATAAAGTGGACCATGTTAAACTAGGAATTTTTCCACCCCATTTACATATAAAGTTTATTTAAAATGGAGCTACGGTTATTTAGTTATGAAATAAATCATTTTAACATGGCAATTGAGCAAATTTAAACAAACAACATTTTAAACATATTTAACATGGATGAAAGTGGCATATTATGAAATTAGACAAAATTCTAAGCATTTTACATATATAAAACATTTTAATATGATGCACAGTTAAAGAGTTATTATATGCATGATGTTTGAGGGTTTTTTGTAAAACTGGTAAATCACAGGATAATGACTAAATTCGCAGGCAGGGGAAAAAATAACACAGGCCGCATCTGGCTAGGACTGGGCTGCTCACATTGGGCCTTGAGGCCGGTCGGCTTGGAGAGGGAGGCTGGAAGGGGGCGCTGGGCCTGCTTGCTGGTGGCCCACGCGGCCGCTGAAGCTGGGCCAGGGGCGTTGGCTGGCGACGTGGTCAACGGGCACGGGCGAGCGCTCTGCTCGACCAAGCGAAGCAGACAACAGCGGTTGAAGCGGGAGAGCAGCAGCGGCGGCGGTGGCTGGGAGCAGAGCTCCGGTGAGCCGGGCGAAGGGGCGGCGAGGTTCTGGGCGTCCGGATCTGGCCGGGAACAGGCTTGGACGGTGTCGGGCTTGAGGAGCTCGCCGCGGAGTTCGAAGCAGAGGAGGACCGAACGGGCGATGGCGTGGGGAGGCCGTCAGGGTCCTGGACGGCGAGGTAGGAGACGGCAGCTTGGCACGATTTCCGAAGAAGGGCAACACCAGACCAGCGGGGACGTGGGTCTTCAAGGCGGCGAGGAGCTACGGGTCGGCGGCCGGGGATCCATGGCGGTCGCTGCTGCGGTTGTCGATGGCGGGCTTTGGTTGGTCCTGGAAGTAGCGCAAGGATGACGGGGAGGAGCTGCGGCGAGCTTGAGGCGGATCCGGTGGAGCTCAACTCCGGCGAGCTACTGCTCGTTGTCGGCCAGATGGAGATGGTTCGAGGGCGGCGGCGCTCTTGCTTGAATGGGGTGAAAGAGCCAGAGGGGTGAGACGATGGAGAAGCGCAGGAGAAAAGGAAGGCATGGAGCGACGAGACTGGCCTGGTCGCTGCTGTTGCTGGTTGGAACCTCCGGCGGGGAATCACCGACAAGGAGGAGGTCATTGGGAGGCTCGGGGTCGAGCTTCTCTTGATCTGGATCGAGGAGGGAGCGGGAGGCACAGCTGCGGTTGTGAAATCGAGGGAGAGTGGGTGGCGCTATGGATGGATGGATTTGATGGTTGGCGGCGGGAGATCCAAGGAGAGAGGAGGTTGTAGGTGGCGGCGGCTAGGGGGGACAAATGTCCTAGGATTTAGGGTTTGGTCTAAAATGGAGTAGGGGGCTATATATATATAGGAAAAAGGGAGATGAGTTTGGATCATCCGATCGAAATCGGATGGTCGAGATAAAATATGCTTCGGAAGTCCAAATGAGTAAACGGTGATGTTTTAGGGATGTTGGGGGATGATCCGGACCCATCGGTAACGACAGACCGGTTCGGGTTCGGGTAAGTTTCGGACACGCACACGAGGGGGTCAGTGCACTGTGCAGAAAGGGCCAAACGGTCATACAACAAAAGAACGGTTGGTCTGAGAAACATCAACGGAGGCGAGGGAGAAGTGGTAACTAACAACGGATGCAAGTTTAAGAAAACAATGCTGATGCAATGTGCATGATGCTATGAGATGAAATGCAAGACATGAACAAAATGCAAAATAAAAGACAAAACCCAACCACGGAGAAAATGACATATCACATCTCCGGAAAAGGCAAGAGTTGGAGTTACGAATATGGAAAGTTGTATCCGGGGCGTTACAACACTCCACCACTACGAGAGGATCTCGTCCCGAGATCTAGGATGGCACCGGAGAGAAACGGAAGAGGAAGAGAAGAGGTAAACTAAATTGCTTCTTCGACAAATGAGTGAAACCATGAACCTTGAGAGGTTGAGCAAAATGAAAGAAAGAAACAATGAAGATGAACAAAGTTGAAAACACTCCATTAGAAAAGAGGAACAAGGGATACGACGAGAACCAAGAGGTTTACTGATAAGATAGATATTGAAACCACTCCGGTTAAAACTAGATAGAGAAGGAATAAGATTGATATAATTTTGGCAGCACTCCGACTGAAAGAAGAAGGAAAACTTGATAAGATGAAAAGCACTTGAAGAGATGACACAACACTCCGGTTAAATGTATAAGCAAGAAAAGAATATGAACTTTGATAAAACGGGATGATGGTTGAAGAAAGCAATATCGCAATGCCTCCGGAATGAAAGAATAAAAGGTAGATCATCGAAACAAAAGAATGGAGCAGAAAATGGCAACTTCTGCCACAAAAGAGCTTGGAAAGCACCCTTCCAAGAAGGTTATAACGGAGTTGTTGCAAAACCAACAACGAAAAGAATAATCTTGTAGTGGGCTTATGGAAAACATCTCAAGACTATGAGGTGACAACCGGCCACTAATGGAAACCATTGATTTGATTGAGAGCACCAAAGAGATGAAAACTTCTTCCACCAAAAGGATAAAGAGCAAGCTTGGGTCATGCATAATCACCACAAATAGCAACAACCCTTAAGGAAAGGCTTTAGGTGAAATCTGACACAAGATAACTCCAACGAAGAAGTTGATTGGTCGAAAAGATCTCTTAAACAAAGAGAAAATGATGGATTTAAAATACCTCATTCCTGACAAATATGAATCATGAAACATGAAGGAAATTGTCAAGAATGACATAACACCACCTCAAAAGATAAGGTAGAAAGAATTGCACTTTGGAATGCAAGATGAAGAATACTTGAGGACCTCCAAAAAGATTCTTGAAGAACACTTCGAGAATGAGTTAAATCTTTAGCGAACCACCATGTAGAGCCTCCATGAAGAACTCCGGTAATAAAAGGATGATAAAAAGAAAGAGAGGTTGAAAACACAAGGTGAAGCCTTGCAATGATTTAGATGGAGATTCGTGACTATATAATCGAGAAAACTTGGAACTCTGGAAAAAGAAAAGATGAAACACTAGAGTCGAGAATTACTTCATCATGAACAAACTCCGGAAGAAAAGAACTGAATCACCTTGAGGAAATAATAATAAGATTTATTGTATGCTTATCCTTCATAAAATTTAATTGATGACAAGCAACGAATTTGGCATACTACTTATTCCCATTGAAAAAGGATTAAGAGAGATATAGCGTAAACTTGAGAAGGTCTTCATGAACCACCGGTAGGATTGGAAAGAACGAATGAATTGATATGGTAACAAAGGAAAAAGAATCTGAAGGAACCGCCGATGGGATTTGGAAACAACGAGTGAATTAATATGATAATGAAGGAAGCGAAATCTTGAACGAACCACCATAAGATGAAAATGAAAGTAGCAAAGGCACAATTCACCGGGAAGAATCGGAAAACGAATGAAGATACTTGAGGGGATTTAGATATATGAGAACGAAGAGATCATGAACTGGTTAGAGGTTATTTGAACGATGCACAGGTAAGATTTGGAGAACAAGAACTAAAATCTGAAATGAATAATTCTGAGATGATGGGCTACGGAGAATCAATCTGAAAAGACTCTTGAATTGCTCCGGATGGGTGAAAAGAATTTTCACAATCGAAAGCAATTATGAGAGGATGGTATAAAGCTAGAACCATGAATCTCTGGAAGAACGGTTAAAGATTTAAGAGGAAATCTTCTTCGATCTTCAAAATCTGAGAAATGACGACGAGAAACACCACCATGGATTGTTGAGATACTTTGGGAGAATGAAAAACAAGAGGTTGAGCCAACAATGAAAATGATTCGAAATTGATCTTGGAAAACATATGACTGATGAAATTTCATTCTTACGTCAAACTTTGAAAAGAATTTTAGAAGCTCCGGGAAAATTAGAAGAGTCGGGTAAGATCCTGGGGAAAAGACCTGTGGGTTAGGTCCCACTCAAAAGAAAACACCGTTGAAAATGATTTTAAAGAGAGATTGCACCGGTTGAATTAAATGGCTTGAATGAGATAACAATCTAAATAGCTTGAACGGATTAAGAATGGAAACATGATTCTTCTGAGATATCTTGAGCACTCCGGATTATGAACTGTGAGAGGTGAATAAATAAGAGAGCCTTGGATAAGAAATTCACATGGGAAGATATGTGAAACAAAAGGAAGAGATATGATCAACACTGAAGCTTGAAATTAATCCACCAGAGAAGAATACGAGAATGAAGAATGATGAACTTGAAGCTCGTGAGCATCTTCATGGGAAATCACTGGATAAGAACACTGAAAGAAAAGAATGAAGAGACTTCCCACAAATAAAAGGATACATGATTAAGAATTCTGAGTCCTTGAAGAAAAAGGGTGGGAGGGCGGGAAAACAAAGGCAACTTGGGACGGTTGAAACAAACACCGTTGAGAAAATCTTAGAATTGATCTCACAAATGTTGAAATGATCGGATCCACTTGAAGAGAAGCACACCGGTTGAAAAAGAGTTGACATGACGACCTCAGTGATCAAGAAGGATTAGTATTCACATACCAATATGAGAACACCGTTTAGGAAAGGTATGGAATCAACTCTTGACATTGAAGCAACTCGAATACCACAAATAAAACAAAACAAAGGATTTGGCTTGCAGAATAAGCCGAAACAAATACATATGATAGAGATTTACCCAATCCCATATCATGCATCTGTAGGAAAGATATTCTAGGAGCTACTTGAATTCCCACCTATAAAACTCCTGAAAATTTCTGGTTATGCAATCTGGTGTTGGGGATACAGGGGAAGCAATATATCTCACCCAAACTAACAATCCCTACATCCAGCTGTATCCATCTGTCAACACATAACCAAGAAAACTCCGGAAATCGTGTACCTCAACCTTCGAAAAGCATCCGTTATACGAGCTATGGCAATACTCCCGAACTCCCCAGTACTGGGTGGCGTTGAGGTTATCTCACTAACAACTGCATAAAAGAGATTTTCGATGTCGGCAAAACTCAGGTATTCCAGAACTGCAATGATAAAATTGTGACGACAACACCTCAGAGCTCAACTCCCCGGGTCACTGCCACATAAAAGACAGGAGGCACCAAGAACAATGTTTTCGTCACAAAACCATCGGAACAATTCCAAGATACCCGCATGATCCTAAAAAATTTTTAGTGAAATTTGAGGAGAGGAAAGACAAAACATCTACGTCAGGAGGCCTCACTAGAGCGATGAAGGGACTGAGGAGTAAAAAGAATCCTACTCTCCGATATATATAATCCTAAGACTCAAAATATTTTTTTTCTAGACTCAACAACGGCCAACAATCAAGGGGGCTCCTATGGTCGGTCGAGGCTTTGATACCAACTTGTCATGCCCAAGATGTGACCCTATCCTAAAGGAACTCGAAGGTCCCACCAAGGATAGAAGCGCATCTTGAAGACGCTTTTGCAAGGTGGATATCATTACATCAACATTACATAATAGATAGGAATACATACAAAAGGCATACAATGCCACACGAATACAACAATTCATCATACATAAGAGCAACATCCGACTATGAATGAAACACAAACAGAAGCTCAAATGACATCCACCCTGCTAGCCCAGGCTGCCAACCTGGAACCTATCCCCTGATCGAAGAAGAAGCAGAAGAAGAACTCCAAGACAAGCAAACATCGGTCTCGCATCATGATCATCACATAACCTGTACCTGCAACTGTTGTTGTAGTAATCTATGAGCCACGAGGACTCAGCAATCCCATTACCATGGGTATCAAGACTAGCAAAGCTAAATGGGAAAGGAAGGGGTAAAGTGGTGAGGTTGCAGCAGCAACTAAGCAAGTATGGTGGCTAACATACGCAAAAGAGAGCGAGAAGAGAGCAAACGGAATGGTCGTAAAGCTAGCAATGATCAAGAAGTGATCCTGAACTCCTACTTACGTCAAACATAACCCAAAAATTGTGTTCACTTCCCGGACTCCGCCGAAAAGAGACCATCACGGCTACACACACGGTTGATGCGTTTTAATTTGGATCTGGTGTCAAGTTATCTACAACCGGACATTAACAAATTCCCATCTGCCACATAACCGCGGGCACGGCTCTCGAAAGTTTATACCCTGCAGGGGTGTCCCAACTTAGCCCATGATAAGCTCTCGCGATCAACGAAGGATATACCTTCTCCCAGGAAGACCCGATCAGACTCGGAATCCCGGTTTACAAGACATTTCGACAATGGTAAAACAAGACCAGCAAAGGCGCCCGATGTGCCGACAAATCCCGATAGGAGCTGCACATATCTCGTTCTCAGGGCAACACCGGATGAGACTAGCTACGAGTAAAACCAATCCTCAAGTTTCCCCGAGGTGGCCCCGGAGGCAGCTCAGTTCGGACCAACACTCGAAGGAGCACTGGCCCGGGGGGTAAAATAAAGATGACCCTCGGGCTCCGGAAACCCAAGGGAAAAAGGGCTAGGTGAGGCAAATGGTAAAACCAAGGTTGGGCCTTGCTGGAGGAGTTTTATTCAAAGCGAACTGTCAAGGGGGTCCCATAAATCACCCAACCGCGTTAGGAACGCAAAATCCGGGAACATAACACCGGTATGACGGAAACTAGGGCGGAAAGAGTGGAACAAAAACACCAGGCATAAGGCCGAGCCTTCCACCCTTTACCAAGTATATAGACACTAGTGCAGGACCGGGCTTTAGTGCCGGTTCGTGAGTGCCTTTAGTGCCAGTTGGCGAACAGGCACTAAAGAGTGGGGACTAAAGGGCCCCCCCTTTAGTACCGGTTCGTCACGAACCGGCGCTAAAGTGCCACGACGTGGCACGAGCCAGGCCCGTTTGCGTGGAGGGCATTAGTACCGGTTGGTAACACCAACCGGTACTAAATGTTTGGGTGTTTTTTTTAATTTTCTTTAATTTTGTGTTTTCAATTTAATTTAGTGATTGTTTTACATTATAATGAGTTGTTAAATCATTTGGTGAAAGTGTCGCGGATTAGTTTCGACTGGATGCATTATTGGATATCTCTACTAGCTAGCTAGCTAGAGTATATGCCATATCCATATTATACTTGATCAACTATAATATATACGGATATGGCATATACTTGATCACTTAGGTAGGATCCATCCAGCTGAAACTAATCTGCTGTTTCTTTCATTAAATGATATAATAATTAACTAGCTATCTAATCACCACCAGCACTACTAGCTTAAATTAGAAACATTCACTTGTACCAGAAGCAAAAATATTATCGATCGAGTTCAACATGATTATCATGATATTATAAGCGTTCATATATAACACCACAAAAGCAAATCACTTAAGTTCAGAACGAAGAACACGGACATGAAAGGACAAGTACTAATTAAGAGCAGCATGACGAACTAGTTAAATCACTCCTGCTAGCTACTCTCTCTCTGGTAAAACAGCATAGAACATGTATAGCTTTCCTGATTGATCATACTGGAGCATGCCGATGAACCTGTCTCCTAATCGTGGGCTGCGCTTCTCATTGCTGCCCCCTAGTACTTCTCTGCGATCATTAACAATTTTCCTCTGATCTTTCACTATTAAGCATTCATCGCTTCTAGAAATCCTGAATGCATTCATGTGCAATGCAGGATATCTTGGCCGTAAGCTAACAATTGACATCTGACCTTTAGTCTCGATCCCCTGAGGCACAACTGTCATCGGGAGTCCCTGTTGAAGAACATTGTATAGTACTTAATTAATATACTTAGCAATGAAAGTTTAGCAATATGCAAAATATGCACTGAGGACAAATAGTAAATATCTTACCATCATTCCTAAATAGATGTGACCGTAGTTCAATACCATCACTATTGGTCGCACGTTTTGAGTACTAACATTTCTAAGTGCAGGAAGAAAATTTGTCTTCACAGTATGAAGATCCTCAAACCATGAAACATAATGACTTATCTCCTCGCAGTTTAATTCAGCTCCGGGACAGTAGTAGGTCCTGTCTACCAAGCGCCGGACATGTTTGGTTGAATGGAGATAAGCTGTCAATAGAAATTAGTTGTCAGTTATTTTTGAATAAGCAATATCAAAGACAAAAATATAGTTGAGAAGAACTCACATAATGATAGAACTGGAGGCGTCTGCACATCGACCCATATGTCTCTATTACCTTCAATATCATCTTCCGGACGAATATCAAAGGTGATAACCATATCATGCTCAAATGCATAAGCCTTGCATAGTGCTTGCCAAGTTTTGCATTCAAAATAGGTGTACGTGTGTGCATTGTATACTTTCACGTTGAAAGTATAACCATCATGCTCAGTTTTCAGGTAAGCTCTCTTTACCTCCATAGTTTCCATATCTTTGAAACCTATCTTATCCAAGACAAAAATTCTTGCATGGCAGGGGATGCGCTAGTAGAATAGTGAAAATTAAAAATTATAAGTCAGGCAAATGAAGCATATATAAGTCATGCTTAATTACGAAAACAAAATTCTTAATGAGGCATAGTGACTTACTGTATTGAATTCGAAAGTCTCATCCAGCTTGATGCTGAATCGCCTACCATCAACAAGGAAATTTCTGTCGCACTGACCGCGCTGGTCTTCACAGTATTCGCACATAATGAAAAAAAAATCGTCGTCAGACGACATTTCCTATGTTCATATTAGGCGAAACATTAAACACTTACTAATTCAATTAATTCAACTACTTCTATTAATTCAACTAAGCATTTACTAAAAATAAATTAGTTATATTAATTCAACTAGTTCAACTAAGCATTTACTAAAAATAAACTAGTTCTATATATTAATTCAACTAGTTCAACTAAGCATTATATTTACTAAAAATAAACTAGTTCTATATAT